>NW_027186170.1:0-23460 GCF_028583685.1 Petaurus breviceps papuanus | reverse complement strand
GTCTTTCACCAGTGGACAAATCTGGCAAAACAACATCAAAACAGACAGACAAAGTACCAGCAAAACAGCCATGTCTCCTCAGTCCTTGGCAGCTCAGGGGGCAGGTCTCAAAAGTCCAGGGCGATTCAAAGTGGTCCTCAGCAATCCTCTCAGTCTCTCTCTCTGCCTCCACGAGGGTGCTACTTCCAAAAAGTTCTTATGCCTCTCTCTTGTGTCTCTCCAAATCTAAGGCACCAGCTCCTCCCAGCTCAGGACTCTCTTTTCACATCAACAAGTCCATCCCACAGGTGGGATTAACAAGCTCTGGGTTTTAACACAGTCAATTTGAAAACCAAGCCAATACAGGGGGATCTTTATATTTCATTACTATGACACCAGGAAGGCTTGATAAAACTCTGGAAGGGGAGGCATGATAAGAAAAAAAGTTGGACACATAGTTGCTCTACCACTTAGGAATTCTTGGAGTTAGTCATTCCAAGGGCTCAGAGCTGAGTGATCCCTCCTGTTTCTCTCTTTATCCCCACTCCCAACTTCTATGTGGCAAGCCCTATGCTAGGGCTTGATAACTAGTGTACTGGTTACACCCTATTAACAAGTAGTCCTGGATAAGGGACTTTTTGAAAAGAAAAATGGGAATAGGGAACTTGTGGCACTGACCTATAGTCCCAGTGGTACTTGATTCAGCAGAGTGTTGTCTTCTGTAATATCTTAATTCAAATTAAAATGACCATTGAAAAATGTTATGGTTATAACCTGGGTCCTAATATTTACTTCAGTTCAATAGACATTTTTTAAGTGCCTGCCAAAAGGAGGCCCTGTGCTAGCCCCCAGGAATACAAAAATGAAGTTGTCTTTGTCCCCAAGGGGATCCCTGAGCATACAGAATATATGAAAGCAAGTACTCAGGACTCCCCAACATCCTCTTTGCCTGCAGCCAGCAGTGCTCTTTGTATTATAACATCTATAACAGCCCAGATTCACATTTGAAAAGTGTTTTAAGGTTTATTAAGCACTTTCTACACAACAGCCTTGCCAGGTAGGACATATTATTATCCTCATTTTACAAATAAGAAGACTGAAGGTCAGAGAGATTAAGTTACTTTTCCTACATTCACATAGCTAGTAAGTGTCAGAGGCAGGATTTGATCTATGATCCCCTGATTGAGTCCAGCACTCTTTCCAGTAGGCCCCACAGTAGCCACCTCTCCTTCTTAGAGCGGCAGCCTTCACAGCTCCCAAAGAACAGATCTATGGAATCCTGTCAGGCACCAACTAATTGCCAGTTGCCAGGAAAACTCCTCCCCCACCACCCTCCTCTGTGGCGGGTGGGGGTAGAGGTGGGGAAGCTTTTTGTGGGCTGAATCTCATTTCCCTGAACTATTTGCCTAATTGCTATGGGAACAGTAATCTTTCCTCTGCCAACTAACTGGAGAGAGGTGGTAGGCATTATATCTGAAAGCACAGGTCATACTGGGAATATGTCACACTTTCCCCATTCCCATCCTTTCCACCCAATGACTGCTGGAAGCAACCCTAGGGAGGGATATAAGGGAATTGCCTTTTGGCCAGTTACTTCCAGTTTCTGGGAATTTTTGATGGCTTGAGAATAATCAATGGTGTGAGCTCTTGCTTTCCAGAAAGCCTAGAGCAGGGAGAAATCATAATGTACATGCTGAGGCCAGCTCCTTTTATTTTCTTTTTGTTCTAAACTTTAACACCAAATAAAATGTACATTTCGAAATACATACTAGAAGAGAAAAAGAGGATTGTATATAGCACTCAGAAGCTAGATAGTACCGGAGTCAAGAATATCTGACTTAAAATCCTCCCTCAAACACTATGTGTGTTTCTCAGGTCCCTTAACCTTTCTTAGCCTCAGTTTCTTCATCTATAAAATGGGGGTAATAGTAGTACCTACCCTTACAGAGTTGTAGAGACAGAGTGAGGTAATGCATGTGCAGAGCTTTGCAAATTGTCATGTGCTTATATGCATGCTAGATATTATTCTAAAATCTCTATTATAACATGCATGTAAGTATATAATAAGTTCAGTCCGTAGTTTTCAAAGTGGTTCTATTCATCTGTGCCTCTTTTTGGGCTTTCTTCTTTCTGAGCATTTTTTTAAAAGGTACTTCAAAGACTTTCTTTGCTTTTCTTTTTCTATCCTGTCCCTATCTCCCTTACCCTCTAATCCTACTGCATCCTCCAATTAGGAGAAAGAAAAACAAAGTCCTTATAACAGACGTTCATAGTCAGGTAAAACAAATTCCCATATTCTCTGAGTCCAGTAAGGTTTACCTTATTTTGAAACTTGAGTCGATCACCTCTCTGTCAAGAGGTGGGTAGCATGCTTTAATACATCAGTCTTCTGGGATCATAGTTGGCTAGTGCATTGATTAAGAGTTCTCAACTCTTTCAAACATGTTTTTTTTTTAATTTTATAATATTACTCCAATTGTATAAATTGTTCTCCTGGTTCTGCTCATTTCACAATGCATTAGTTTATAGAAGTCTTCCTAGATAGCTTAGACCCCTTCATTTTGTCATTTCTTATAGTTCAATGATATTCTATTACATACATAGACCATAGTTTGTTTGGCCATTACCCAAGAGATGAATACCCCCTTAATTTCTAGTTCTGTGCCTCAACAGAAAAAAATGGCTTCTTTCTTGAAGAGATGGTGCAGTGTAGTATATAGAGCACTGAATTTGGACTCAGATCCCAGATCTGCTACTCTACTATCAATTTTATTATGGGCAAGTCTCTCACTCTCTCTGGACCTCAATTTCCTCATCTGTAAAATGAGGGGATTGAACTAGATAATCTAAGGTCTCTACGAGCTCTTCGATGAATAAATTCTCTTCGATGAACATATTCTCATTGGGTTGGATGGATCCAATGAGAACAAGGGTCCACCCAGATTGAATGGTCCTTCCCTAACATTTCAAATATAGGGTTAAAAATAGGCACAGACATACCCATGCACATAATTGTGTTAGGAGAACACTGCTTTATGATTGCAAAATTCTTTTTACGTATCTCATTTTATCCTGACAACTAGTTAGTACTAGTAACATTCTACCCATTTTTTGCAGGAGAAATTGGGGGCTTAGAGGGGTTGTGATTTGTTCACATCCAAAACCTGGCTAAACTAGGTCTTGAACCCAGGTTTACCTGACTCCAGGTCTAGTATTCTTTCTAGTATCCTTTACAGTACCTTTTGACAGATCTATCTATCTATCTATCTATCTATCTATCTATCTATCTATCTATCTATCTATCTATCTATGGAGTAGTTGGAGGAAGCAAATTATCAGTAGCTTTGTTTTTTATTAGCCATTATTTGATTTGATAATGTTAATAGTTCAGTATTGTTTTAACCTTTTGATGTGCTCTATCTTGATTTTTATTTATCGAGGCAGTTTAATAGAAACCATGTGTGTGGCTTAAAATCAGGATCCCTGGCCCCAATGCCTAGCAGCATTTTGACCTCTGAGTCTTGGGTTTGTGATCTATAAAGTAAGGCTGCTAGTGTTTACACTATGTGTCTCACAGAATCGCGAGGAAAGTGTTTTGCAAACTTTAGGGTGCTAGAGGAATAGGAGCTATTACTAACATCTTGTGAAGTATTATTTAATCATGTAACTCTTATTTCCAATATATGCCTGTTGCAGACACATCTACCAGAGAACCACAGGGAGGCTGAGAGGTGACTCGGACTTGAGAGGTCAAGGTCAACATTCCAGCCAGTTAAGTGGTGGAAGAGAAACTCAAACGTGCATCTCCTGACTCGTAAGTCTGGTGTCCCTTCTACGACCTCCGGATAATCAAGTAGGACAGGAAGTGGGTGGAATACTCCCTTCTTGTCCTTCTCAAGGAGGAAATTCTTTTTTTTTTTTTTCTCCAGGAAGCCAGGAAACCCCCTGCTTTTCTAATTGGGCTATTCCTTGGTGATTAGCAGTAGTCCCTAGAGTATCTCCCCTGATCACAGAAGCAGCAGGTCCCGCTGCTTCAGAGAAAGCTCTTTAAGGGCTGAACAGAATGTACTCATTTATCTGCAAACTTGGGTTTGTCCTGGGGAATGATCTCAACTCTGCATAGATAGTATAAAGAGTACTGGGCAGGGGGTCAGAAAACTCCTCCCCTTACTTACGGGGTGCCCTCTCTGTGCCCAGTCATCCCCATTAGCAAAATAATGGGGCTGTGCCAGATGGTCCCTAAAGTCATTTCCGGTCTCTTATGTTGGGTGATTCTTGGTGTTAACTTTGTGCAATATATCTGTTTTGCCTTTAGATGTCACTGCTGTATCAACTTTCTGTGGTTTCAAGGCCTTACAGTCATTGAGTTCTAGAATGTTAGAGTTGTAATAGTTCCTCAAGTTTTCCCCATTTTACAGGTGAAGAAACTGAGATCCAGAGAGAGTCAGTGACTTGCCTCATTCCATAAAGGAAGGTGTGACACAACCAAGATTAGGTGACCTAATGCCTAGTCTAGTATTTGTTTCTAACTATGGATTTATGGGCAAAGCTCTGAATTTGTGAATCAGATTGCAAAATGTTTTGGAAGTCATAGGTAGTTTAGGTTGGTTTGCTTCTCCTATTTAAAATTCTTCATGAAAAACTGTTGGCACATAAACTACTTTGAGAGATATAGCTACACAAGGAATTTTCTTAGATCCTAAAGTGAAACAAGTATTATATAGAACCTGAAAGTATATGGATTTAGGCCCCGCTGAATGCCCAGTGTCCAGGACAGGGCAAATTGCACAGTAGTAGATGCTCAAGAGATAATGTATGTTTGAAACTTTATAAACCTTAAAATCTATGTGAATGTCAGGAATTATTATTGTTACTTGCTGTTGTGTTTGTGTATTGATTTGATTGACCTCAATAGTGTCTCTTCCAGTCATGTGGTCATCACCTTAACACAGATCTTCAATACCTCTCAACAATTGTTCTGATTGCTTCCTAAATGGTCTTCCTGCCTTCGGTCTTTCTCCTTCCTAGTCCTTCCTGCACACAGCTGTCAAAATAATCTGCTTCAGTCACAAATCATATGATGACACTCTGTGCTCAAAAAACTTTAGTGACTCAGATTCACAGAATCTCAGAGTTGAAAGGAGATCTCAGAGCTGATCTAGCCTAACCCATACCTGAAGAAGAATTGCTTGTTCATGAGACTGACCAGGTGGTAAGGTCCGTGATGATCTTTTCCCCCTTTTCCCATCTGGACCTATCTCTGTGTCTCCTAGGCTGGAAGGGCAACACCTACCAATTGGCACACCAATTTTGATGTGCTCCATCTCCAACCAGAGCCTGTCTGCCCCTCCTCAGGTACCCTGGTGGCCATGTTCTCCTCCTCATTTTCTGGGGCTTGCTTTATTGGTGCCATACTTGTTGCAGACACCCAATCAGATTTAGCTCTGCCTCAGCCTCCCACCTCAGGATGACAGGTGTGCATTGCTGCCACCACATCCTGCTGAGCCTTGGCTACCTTTTCCATGAAAGCTTTCCTGGGGTCTCCAGCTGAAAAGTGTTTTTTTTCCTCCCCCAGTTAATCTTTGAATCTTTCTTTTACCCCTATTGTACTCTGTCTTGCATTATATTTATCTGGGTAGATGTTATTATTGCTCTTAGGAGACCATTAGTTTCTTGAGGGCAGAAGCATTATTTTTTTTCATTTTTATATGTCTTGCCCAGAGCAGGAACTTAATAAATATTTTCTGTTATTGAATTGAGTAGAGATTTTGGGAAGAGCCCTTCACTGGGATTCAGGAGACCTCGGTTTGAGGGCCTTGCTCTGCTACCTTTTCATTGTGAATTTAAGTCACTTAACCTCCCTTGCCTCCCTTTCTCCTGCTGTAAAATGAAGATTTGGGGATTATCTGGCCTCTTGACCCTAAATAGTAGGTTAGAGTGCATTGGGCCATAGTCTTGAAGTCCCTAGTTTTCTCATTTGTAGAGGATAAGAACAAATATGGTGCTATCTTCATGTCATCAAGAGGATCCAATAAAAGAATACACATACAGAGCTTTGTAAACTTTAAAGAGCCTTAGCCAGCATTGGACCTGGAGTCAGAAAAACCTGAGTTCCAATACAGTTTCAAACAATTACTAGCAAATCCGAGACAAGTCATTTAACCTTTCTCGGCCTCAGTTTCCTCATATGTAAAATGAGGATAACAATGGCACCTACTTGACAGGACTGTTGAGGATAAAGTGAGATGATCTCTGTAAGACACTTTGAAACTTCTAAAGCACTATATAAATCCCGAATAGATTGTGGTGGTGGTGATTGAGATGATGATGATGTCAGCTGTTATATTCTGCTTTCTATGTCTCTTTCCTTTTAGAGGTCTCAGTTTCTGCTTTTGTCAAGTGAGGGGTTGGACTAATTGACTGGTCCTTCCACCTTTAAAATTCTGTGATTCCAAGATAAATCCCCTCCATCTGCTCTCCCAGGTTGGGGGAGTTGGGCTTGGCTTTAGGTCAAAGGAATGTGACAAGCATGTAGTCCTGGATAATTTCTTACAACCGTGAAATCCCTTTTCATTTTTTTCTGGTGAACAACTTCACTTCTCTATGAGTAGTGGCCACAAGGTGGCAACAAGAACCATCCTACTCTATTATTTCTGGCCCACACCTACCCAAATCCCAGAAACACCACAGTCTGGACTAGCTAACAGGCCGAATTCTTCCCTCCTTAGGTAAGCCTGTATGTAGACGTTCACAATTCTCATTTCCAGCCGTCGTTTCCCTCTGTGCCTTTTCGAGAACTGCTCAGCCAAGGTGTCACATCACACCACTGAATGCTTTGAAGACAGGAGGGGCCAGATCTCCCAAATGGGATGTGTACATGGAATTTGTGTAAATGACTGCAGAGGAGAGACCTGTTTACTCTTAATGAGTATCTTTTGAACTGCTGTGGGAAGAAAGAGATTAAATGGTGCTCATATTCAGATACCCTTCAGATCAAAGTGAAATTCTACCAGGTTTCAGAGTGGTATTTTTGCCAGCAGTTTGATAAGATTTGCTGGCATGTTGAATTCTTTCTAAGAACATTTCTTAAATTTCTCCCAAGTCTACCCCGCAAGCTGTAATATTGGCTTTGTAATTATATGGTTAAGGGATGGCCTTTCTCCCTTCGCCTACCTGCTTCAAACTTGGTCATGGTTTTCCTTTGTTTTCTGTCTGTATACAATTCTTCAGCCTGTTTGATATGATGTGTTAGTCTTAAGTTTAGTGCTCGAGAGACAGGTGTCTGTACCAGCAGCCAAATGGGGAACTGAAACTGGGGGGAAGAGAAACACAGGCCAGCTTCTCTCTGCCTTGTGTTGGCTATGGTTTTTCTTTAGTCTTTTGTTTAATTTGCTTATTAAAAGGGAGTTAAGTATTTTGAAAAAGATCAATAAAATTTAAAAATATTTGAGTTCTTTAGAGGCTAGAGTGTATAGTAGAAAGTGCACCAGATTGTCAGGATCCAGGTTCCAGGGCTAGTTATACAACTGATATGCTGGGGGACTTTGGGCAAGTTGCTTCTTTTCTTTGGATGTCAAGTCCCTGGTCTGGAAGGCAAGGAGGCTAGATTGAGTTGATTGCTAAGGTTCTTTTCAGCTCTGCTTGTTTGTTCTTATATTATAAATACCACTGTCTGCTTTCTGGCTCTCCCCAGGAACGAGAACCAAGTAATTACGTGCCAGCTCTAAATGTCTGATCTTATGACCCTGTTCTTTTGGAGTGTCCTGGTGCTAAGATCCCTTTCAGCTCTGACATTTTCTGTTCCATTGGCCCTTCCAGGTATGAGGTGCCATGATTTCTGTGATTCTTTGTCCTTCCTATTTGCCTTTTCTTGTGAAATGCTTAGATAACTCCAAAAACACAAAGCAATATTACTTCTGGTAAACCCTCATTGTAGCTCTTGTCAGGTACCTATTCTGAAGCCTGTACCAGGAGCATTGTGTTTAGCCTTGGAGTGGCAGATTTCTCAAGGGTAGCTGTGAATCAAGGCTGCCTCTTTCTCTGAGCTGGTTGGAGTCTGGTTCAGCCAACCCAGAGTTCTTTGGAATCTGTAGTTGACACTGCCCTGCCCTGCTGCAGGGCCTGATGTAGCTTGAAGGAGTCTCTCTCCAAGTCTGTTGCAACATAGGAGAAATGTGGGAGGAGGGAGAGCGCTGGGATTGAGTACAGTTGGCTGTGTATGGCAACCTGCCAGCAAGGTCTGAGTAAAATTCTTGTTAGTCCCATTTGAAAAAACAAATAAATTTCCAAGAAAATGTTGAAGTGCTTCCTTGAAGCCTCTTGCAGTTAGCTTACAAGAGATAAATGAATTTCCCTAAATGAGTGTTTGATAGAAACTGTTCAGAGAGAACTGCTGACTCCTTTCTGTCTGAGGTTGGAAGGGGATATCATATGCTGCAGTGAAAAGAGCCTGGGACTGCACGTCAGGAGACCTAGAGTCTCCTCCCAGCTTTGATTCTATGTGTGAACTTAGACAAGTCATTCTTTGGGATCCAGCCTCCCCAGCTAGAAAATGGAAGCTTGGGCTAGATCATCTACAAAGTCCCTCAAAATTCTCATATTATGTTTTAAAGTTCTAAGTTCTCTTCAGTTTTGATATTCCAGGTTTTAAAGTTATAGCTAGCTTTACTATTTTAGATTCGAAAGTCCCTTCCTGGTCTAACATTTTATGATTTTATAAGTAGCTTTCCACTGTTTAGAAAAATTTTGATAACCATTTCAATATGATTGGTTCTTTTGGTAATACTATGTATTTTAATTTATCCATTTAAAAACAATATTCTGAGAAGAGGTCTATAGGCTTCACAAGATCATCTACCTAGACCAAGAGGATCTTAACTTTTTTTGTGTCATGGATCTTTTTTAGCAGCCTGGTGAAGTCTATAAATGCCTCAGAATAATGATTTTTCTTTAAAAAAAATATTTATTGTTGGGGTAACTAAGTGGTACAGTGGATAGAGCATCAGCCCTGGAGTCAGAAGGACCTGAGTTCAAGTCCGGCATCACACATTTAGTAGCTGTGTGACTCTGGCTAAGTCATTTAACCCAGATTGTCTCAAAAAAAAGTTCATTGTTGAAGGAAATGCTAATTTCAGTTAGAGATTGGTGTAAATAAAAATGTAATTTCCTCCATCCAAGTTCACAGACCCACCCACTCCTCCCCAACATATATCCACAAATCCCAAGTGAAGGATGTTATAAAACCAACCCCCTTCATTTTATACTTGGGGAAACAGACCATAGAAAGAAAGTAATTCTCTGAATGTTACATAGCAAGTTAGTGTCAAAGCCACAACTAAAAACCAGGGCTACTGACTGATTGTCCAGGCATGCCAAGAAAACTACTTTCTTCTGATTAGGAGAAACCAGATCATTATCAGGTACAATTGCTATATAGGTAGATAAATGGGTCTGTGACCCCATTGGTTATGAATACTTCCACCAGTGCAGGTCGCATCCCGCCCACACCTTCTTAGCCCGTGTGGTTGTTGTCCATGTCTTTTTATTAATGTCCCATACTTTATCTGCCTAATATGCTAGAAGCCTATCTTTGGTTGCTTTAATAGTGTGTGAATATTTGGGCAACACTTGGGTTGTCTGTTTTCACTCATTCTTGCTACATGACTGTGAGTTCCTGTGTGTCCTTTATAACACTTTCCATGCTCAAATCATCATTGGTAATATTCCACCACTTTGCTCTTTGGGTCACTCACTTTTCACTTCTGAGAGCATGATATTCCATGCAACACCAGGAAAGTAATTGTAATAAAGATATGGTTTTTGTAGCAATGTGCAGGCTAGGAGCATTCAGAGTTGTGTCCAATTCTTTAATTTGCTTCAGACTAAGCGTCTCATTTCTTGTCAGTTCTGTGCTCAACTTATTTAGAAGCTGCAGTGTTTGTCTGAGATATTTGTAACCTGTTAAGCTATGTATCCTCTCAGTAAAGTATCCTTCCTTCATCAACTGATAACTCACATTTTTATTTCTACATATATGTGCATTTAAGCGAATAGTTTGATATTACTTTTTAAAAGCCCAATGTGACCTTAGACTATATCATTAGAATTGTAGCATCCTGATCACAATAGGTAATAATCCCATTGGGCACTGACCTGACCACACCTGAGTAAAGGTTTTGGGTGCCTTGCTGTTAACATTTTAAGAGGGACTGATGATCCCAAAAATGCCCAGAGAAAAGTTGTTAGTGATGGTGAAAGGCCTAAAAAACATGTTTGAAGGCCTGTCACATGGAAGAGGGATTGGACTCATTCTACTTGACTCCAGAGGGCAAAACTAGGGGGAAAAAGGGTGGAAGTTATAGAGGCAGCTTTAATCAGTTAATCAGTTAACAAGAATTTATTAAGCACCTACTATATGCCTGCACATTGGGATACAGATACAAACATGAGCTGGTCCCCATCCTCAGGGGAACAATATGCACACACATAATTACATACAAAATAAAAGATAATTTGGGGAGCGAAGCACTAGTCTGGGGGATGGAGTACAGTGTAGTGGCAGAGATCGGAAAAGGCCTCACGTAGGAGATGGCATTTAAGCTGAACTTGGCAATAAAGTTGGGATTCCAAGAGGCAGAGGAAGAGTGCATATCAGGCATGGAAGGCAGACTGTGCAGAGGTGGGAGATCAACATTTTGTGTGCAGTTGGCCCTGGGAATATGTGATGAATGTAATGTATAAGGCTGGGAAGGTTAGGTAGGGATCCAGTGCAAAGGGCTTTAAAAGTCAGAGTTTGTATTTGATACCAGCAACACCCTGGAACCATTATTGATATTTATTAGCCCAGTGTGACAGTCAGACTTGCATTTTAGGAACATAATTTTGGCAGCTGAGTGGAGGACAAATTGGAGGAGAGAGACACGTGTGAGATGGGGAAGGAGAATTGATAAGATGTGGCAACTGCCTAGATAAATGTCATGAGGGAAAGTGAGGTTATGAACTTGCAGGACTGAAAGCATGGTGCTTTCTGTCTGGTATAAGTCTCTTCAAGGAAAAACCATTCAAAGGTAGAATACTTCAGGTTGCCTGGGACCTATATAGTGGATGGATAGGTACCTTTTCCCTGGATCTTTGAGCAGAAGGTAAATGCCTTTTGGGGCTGTCATTAAAGGTATTCTTACTCAGGTATGAGATTGTTTTAAGCTCTGAGATTCTGTGATTCTTTATGAAACAGCATGCTCTCTAAGGTCCCTTCACATTTAGGGAACCTGTGATGACCTATGTACCACGGACTGTCTCTCATTACATCTGAACAGGGTGGGAGTCTCCAAACCACATTCTGTTTGTTATGTCCTGGAGTTACTGTAATTATACTGACCTTTGAAGTCCTGGTTAGCTCTTCTCCATTTCTGTTTGGGAAAATAGCCTTCCTATTTATGCAGAAACACTTGGTCTATCTCAATTTGTAATTCAGTTTATGAGTGTCACACTCTTTCTGATGACAGAGATACTGTGTGTGGGTGAGCTCTGCTGAGTCAGAAATCTCTCTAGATCTTCATCTCTCCCACCTCTCCACACTCCCTTACCTCCCTCTCTCCTCCCCCTTTCCTACTCTTTACCTGCACATTGGGCCTAACCTTTAGCAGCTGGAGTCTCTGTGGTTTTCTGTATGTAATTGGGGGCAGTAAACAAGCTCCCTTCCCCATGGGTATAACCTTTTCTTTCAAATGCCATCTGATTTTTTTTTCCCCAAAGGAGATGTGGCTTCATCTTTGGTCATGCTTGTATGTGTGTGAATGAAGAATGAAACCAACTTTGCAAATGGTCTAGATCTCCTTTAGCTTTTAGCATACCCAGGGAAGATTTTTAAAAGAACAGTTTTCCATCTTGTTCCTTCTCGTCCCCATGCCTTTGTTCCCATTGTTGCCGGTTTCTGGAGTGCCACTTCATGCCCCCCCCCCAATCTTCTCTTAAATTCTTACCCATCACAGAATTGCAAACAGTAGAACTGGAAGAGAACTTAGCGATTATTTCAGATGTGGAAACTAAGGGCCGAGAAGTGAATTAACTTGACCAAAGTGACATAGGCAATAAGTTGTAGTGCAGAGATTTAAGGTCAGGCCTTCCAGTTTGAAAATGAGTGCTCTTTCTGCTGCAGCACATATTGCCTTTTTACCTTTAGTCCAAACCCAATATAGGTGTCCCTTCTATAGCATCCCCCTCAGAAAACCTTATGGTTTCTGCTTACATATTTCTAGTGTAGGGTAGCTTGCTACTTCTCCAATATCTGGTTCCATTGTAGTACAGCTCTAGTTATTAAAAACAATTTTTTTCGGATGTTGAGTCAAAATCGGCCTTATTATAACTTCCAACCTTTGGAATTCTGCACTTTGAAACCAGAGAGTAAATAGGCTTATTCCTTCGTCCGCGTGACTCTCCAGGAGGTGTTTGGAGAAAACATCTCTATCTCCACATTAAATATTCTTACTTCCTAGAACTGGTTCTCACGTAATAGTTTTCCAATCTTTCATTATCCTGTTCATTGTACTCTGAAGTTTATCCTTTAAAAGTCTAATGAAGTTCCAGGTAGAGTCTGGTCAAAATAAAGTGGAACTATTACTTCCCTTGTTCGGGAGACTGTATTTGATTAATTTAACCTAAGACTAAGTAAGGCCCTATTCGCTTGATCACTCCAACTACAAGTATTTTTCTTCCATCTACCTCAAAAAGTTCACCGGTCTCTTTCACATATTATAATGCAAAGATTTCTGTGCTTGAAATGAGGAGATCTGGGTCTAAATTTAAAATCTCTGTGATTTTGAATAAATTTCTGAACTTTTTATCTTTAAACTGGTAATAAGCTGTACTACTTACATCATAGGATTCTTATGGGAAAAATGCTTTGAAAATCTAAAAAAGTCATAGAAATATGGCAACTGTCTAAGTAGATTGAAGGGGGTGGATATGAGAGAAATGAACATGGAAATGACAAGATCTGGCAACTGATTGGAATGAGGGTTGAAGCAGAATGTGAGGAGATAAGGGTAATGCTAAGGTTGCAAACCTAGGAGAATTTAAGGATCATGGTATGATTAACAGAAATAGGAAAATTCAAAGTGGAATTTTGGTTTTGGGAAAAGAATGAGTTGAATTTTGGACATGTTGAGTTTGAGATGCTTATGGGACAGTCAGTAGTTTAAAATATCAAGTAGCCAGGTAGGTGGTGCTGGGCCTGGAGTCAGGAAGACTCATCTTTCTGATTTCATATCTGGTCTTATTAGTTGTGTGACCCTGGACAAGTCTTTTCACCCTGTTTACCTCAGTTGCCTCATCTGTCAAATGAGCTGGAGAAGGAAATGGCAAACCACTCTCCTATCTTTGCTAAGAAAACCCCAAATGGGGTCATGAAGAGTGAGATACAACTGAAACGACTGAGCAACAACAGTGGGGCAGTCACCAGTTTAAAATATCCATTAGGCAGATAGAAAAGTATCATTGGAGCTCCAGAAAGAAACTAGTACTGTATATATATATATAGATCTGGGATTCATCTACATAAAAATGATCATTAAACCCATGGTAATTGATGAGGTCACCAAGTGACAGAATGAAAAGGAAAGGGTCAGGGGCCATTACACACACAATTAATAGGAGTTATATGGATGATGATCAAGGAAATGAAACAGAGGTGCAGGCAGACAGACTGGAGCAGAACCAAAGAGATAGAGTGATGCTGTGGAGATCTAGAGAGGGGAGAACATCTGGGGGAGAGGCTGGTCAACAATGTCAAACACAGAGTGAGAGGGACAAGGATGAGCATGTTAAAAAGGCAGTCAGATTTGCCATATAGCATGATCATTGGGAGCTCTGGAGAGAGCAGTTAAAATTGAGTAATGAGATAAAACCAACACATTGCCTCTATTTTCTCTCTTCTCACTTGATTCTAAGCTCTCTGCAGCCTAGCCTACAACCTTATCATTCACTGGTACTGGTAGCTGGTAATCCTTCCTATTGGTATTATCATTAATAACTTTCTCCAGTCACCAAAGATACTGTCAAGCCTTAATGGCTTATTCTAAATCCTCATCCTTCCTGACCTTTCTGCAGAGCTATGTTGGTAACTCTCTTATCCTTGTGTAATGGGAATGGGAATTTGAAGACCTCCCCTGCCCCTTAATAAACTTAGGAGGGAATTTGAAGACCTCCCCTGCTTTGAAGATAAACTCTGCCCCCTGATAGGCTAAATATAGTCATATGGAGCCTGTGGTGCGAGGAGTTTGCTGAAGGGAAGCAGAGCCACAGGAAGCTGGGAGTCAGAGCCAGAAAGACTGTGGGAGAGAGAGGAGATTCAGACAAGGAGTCAGATAGGCTCATGAGTAGATATTGATCTAATATTAGTTTGTGGGAAGGCTAAAGGATGCTGTGGCTCTCAGTGTTATTATGGCTTCTTAATATTTTTGGTACTATGATGGAATTGGCTTACTGGTTTTGGGATTCAGTTTTCTGGTGTCTAAATAAATGCTTTGGTTTTGTCTTCTATATTGAGAGTTTGTTATATTTTTCAATTGACCGTCATGCTATATTTATAGTCATGGTCTTTATTGTGATTGTGGGTGCTGGCATTGCATTGGCGCTACACCTTGATACTTTTTCCTCTCTAAATTTTCAGATACTCTCTCTCTCCTGATTCTCTTTCTATCTGTTTTATCATTCCTTCTCAGGTCTCCTTTGCTGTATTTTCCTGTAGGATAGATATCCTCCAGAGGTCTACCCTGGAACTTCTACCTCTATACAATCTTGCATGGTTCTCTCAGCTTCCTTGGTTTCAATTATCATTTCTATATAGATGATTCTCAGATCTATTTGTCTAGTCCTGGCCTTTCTTCTAAATTCTGATCTCCTATCACCAACTGTCTATTAGACATCTTTGGTTAGACTTCCAATAGAAAAGCTCAACATTTCAAGCCTAGCATGTCCACAACAGAATTCATTATCATTCCACCCAAATTCTCCTTTCTTCCCAACTTTCCCATTCCTGTTGAGGGTACTATCATCCTCCTAGTCACCCAAGCTTACAACCTCATTCTCATCCTTGATTTTTCACTTATGCTCATCCCACAGATTCAGTCTCTTATCATTTCTGCTGTCACATCTCTTGTATATGTCTCCTTTTCATAAACGTAGTCACCACCCTGGTGCAGGCCCTCTGGTCCAGTTATGTCTAGACTATTGCTATAGCCTCTTGGTTAGTCTCCTTGCTTCAAGTTTCTCCCTATTCTAGCCCATCTTCCACTCAGTTGTGAATTGCAATTTAGGTTTTGCTAAAGTGACCATTTCACTCTCTGCCCCCACTTCAGTGGTTCTCTGTCATCTCCAAGATGAAACACAAAAATCATCTGCCTGGCATTTAAAGCCCTTCACAACTTGGCCCATTCCTACTTTTCTAGTCTTCTTACTCTTTGTTCTCCTCTGTGTTCTCTACTATCCAGCAAAACTGGTTTTCTTGTTGCTCTTCTCACCTCACACTCCAGTTCCCAACTCTTGTGTCTTTTCATGGATGTCTCTCCCATTTCTGGAATGCTCTCCCTCCTCACCTCAGCCCCCTGTTTTCTCTTGTTTCCCTCAAGACTCAAGTCAAATTCTGCCATCTGCCATAGTCCTTTCTGGTCCCTTTACCCCACTCTCCTCCCGTACCCTGCTTCCCTCTGAAGTTCTCTCTATATACACTAAACATATCTTGTATGTACATAGTTGTTATTTGCTTGTTCTCTCCATTAGAATCTGAGCTCTGTAAGGGCAGGGACCATATTTTTTACCTTTGTTTTGTATCCCTCGTGATCAGCAAAATGTCTGGCCTACAGTAAGCTTGTAATAAATGCTTGTTGACTGGCTGACAGATTGTAAAGGGTTGAGGAGTAAATAGAGGTAATGGGTAAAGACGACTTTTTAAAGGAATTTGATTGTGAAAGGGAGAAGTGTTTTATCTCCATTTTACATGAGGAAACCGAGGCATGAAAAAGACAAATGACTTTTTGGTGGTTGTATAGGTAGTAAGTGGCAGGGCAGGAATTTGAACCCAGTTCCTCAGTTTCTAAATTCAGTGTTCTTTCTACTGCATTTGTCTTCCACTGTGCATCTAGCTCTGCAGAGTGCTCTGTATCCTGCACTAATTATTTAAATTACTTTTTGGATTAATCTGAGGCAATTATATTTTGTTTTGTTTTTTCTTGACCAACCATTGCCCTGTTCTTCCCAAGTTTTTCACATTGGCTTTCACAGGAGCATGAAGAGGTAAGAAGGGAAGCTGTGAGAGAACTTGATATCAGCGCTCTAGCTTTAGTGACTCAGAAACATATATTTTGTATATAGAAAATAGTACATGTTCTGCAGATAGGTTCCTACTTTCTATTCTTTCTCTTGACTCTAAAATATTTTTGCAACATACTAAAAATCGTAAGATGTAAGAAGTGAAAGGACCTTTATTACAAGGAAATGTAGACTGTCACGACTCCAAGGCCTTTAGGATCCAGAATGTCAGAGCTGGAAGGGACTTTATGAATCACCTCCTAATCCATTTGAAGAAACTGAGGTCCTTGCGTCTAAAGAGTGAAAGTTATTTTTCCAAAACAGTGGTAGGACTAGGACTAAAACTGAGGTCTCTTGACCTGTTTCTGAAATAGAGTGCCATGGAAAAAAGTTCCTCTAAAAATGCCATGCTTTTATTGCCTCTAGAAGCCCCAAACCTCCATGATTTCCAGTGGTTTTTATCTGGTTGAATCTTTTGTCTTTTATTAAAAGCACATTCCTTGAATTGCCTGAATTTAGGGTTTCCTGGCCCCTGGGCAGTATTTCCTGCAGGCTTGTGAGTTTTCTTTGAGGGGAAGCTTTGAAAAGAGTCAGAATTCGAGTAAATGCCTCTTATTTCCTGGTGTAGGAAAAAGGTAAGTCCTACTTCCCATCTTTTGCTCAGTTAAGTTTGGGCAATAAGCCCAGCCTAGAGTAATAGTTCTAACAGTTAGGGGAACCATACCTGAAATGTACTAGTCTCTGTCCAGATTTCTGAAGAAACACTTTTGTGCTCCAAATTTGTGTTGGTGAAGACTTCAAAGGGTGGGATCTCATTTGACACAGAGGCCATTTAGGTAGAGACAGTGAGGAAGAGACCCAGGCTAGAACAAGGCCAACTATCTCCAGTCCAGGCTCTGATGCCTGCTGGGTATAGGGTGTGGGGAAATACTCATTTTACCTCTTTGAGCTTCCTGATCTGCAATTTGGAGAGCATAATCTTTGCCCTTTGTACTCTTCAGGGATGCTGTGAGAATTAAATGAGAGACTCATCTAAATTGCTTCATAAACTCTAAAGTTTTATACAAACTGGGAAGCAGCTTGGTATAGTAGAAAGAACTAACCCAAAATTCATTGTTGTCATTGGGTGGTTAGCATTGTAGATAAACAACCTAGGTTGACTCAATAGCAGGGAAAGATCTGGAGATTGCTTTGACTGAGGCCTTGGAACTCTGAAGGGTAATCAGGTCCAAGCAGAGGCTTACTCTTCCTTAAAGTTGTTTTTACAAGATTTTGAGGAAAGGGCATCTTTAGAAAACAGTTCAGCTGGATAAAAGACCAGGGGATTTTAGCAAACTGTAATTTGATTCTTTTTTTTTTTTTTAAAGCAACTGGGGTTAAGTAACTTGCCCAAGGTTACACAGCCAATTATTTTGTGTGGGTGTTAAGTATCTGAGGCCAGAACCATCCCCAGTTCTCCCAACTCTGGGCCAGCGCTGTTACTCACTGCGCCACCTAGCTGCCCCTGTAATTTGATTCTTTACAACAGCTCTGGGAGTCAGGTGATATTATCTCCATTTTACAGTTGAGGAAACTGAGGCAGATGGCATTTAAGTGACTTGCCCAGGGTCAGACAGCTATCTAAAGCTGGATTTGAGCTCAGGTCCAAGTCTAGCAGCTTATCCATTGTACTACTTAGCTATTCAGATCATCTGACTACCTAAAGATCATGACTGAAAAAGCTTAGATGACATATGTCAAGAAATCATAAATGAAAACTACCTGATCTCTTAGAACTAGAAGATAAGGTGAAAAGAAAAAGAATCCGTCAATCATCTTGAAAGAAACCCCCAAATGAAAACTTCCAGGAACATCATAGCCAAAACTCAAAAGTTCCAAGTAAATATAAAAATATGAAAAAAATTATATTTACATATACCAAAAGCAACCAAAAATAAAGCATTTGAGAAATAAGGAACTGCTGTCAGGGTTGCACAAGACTTAGCCCCTACCAATTTCTAGAAGAGAAGAGCTTGGAATATGATATTCCATATTCCAAACAAAAGATAAAGACTTAAAACAAAGAATAAACTAATCAGCAAAACTTATTAGAATCCTAGAGGAAAAAAATGGCTCTTTATTTTATGAAATAGAGGACTTTCAAACATTCCTACTGAAAAAGCCAGAACTAAGTGGATGCTCTGAAATGGAAACAAGAGTCAGTAGAAACCAATAAATAAATAATGTAAGCGATTGGAAGGGACTATATTGAGGATGGATTTTTACACTTGAATGGGTTTGTGGGGACAAGGGTCATTTCAGAACCCTAATATTTTCTAAAAGGTAAGGATAGATGGAACAGTCATAAGCAAAACAAATTCTAGAGTTGGGGGAGGCACACCAAGGGGAACCAAAGAAAAGGAAGAATTGAAAACCACTGTGATTGTACAGGGGATGGGAGGGGGTGAAGAGAAGAGAAGGGGCTAAATGGAGCAGGAATAGTTTGCTTCAATTATAGGTCCCTAATATTAAGCAGGCTTCTTCTTTTGTACCACCTTCATCTTTGTGGGGTTTAAAAATGTTTTAATCAACAAAAATCCACCTTCCCAACTCCCTCTCCCCTCTGTTGAGAAAAAAAATTATTTACAAACATGGATAGTCAGACAAAACAAATTCTCTCTTTGACCATGTCTAAAATACGCCTCAGTCTGTACTCCATTCCTTTCCTAACAGGAGACAAGTAACTCAAGTCCTCCGGACTCATGGTTAAGTATGACATTGATCAGTTACTAAACTTTTCAAAATTGTTTGTTTACAACATTGCTGTTGTGTAATTTGTTCTCTTGCTTCTGCTCACTTCATTCTGCATCATTTCATGTGTTTCCCCAGGTTTCTCAGAAACCATTCCTTTCGTTTTTTCTTAAAGCACAATACTATTCCATCACATTCATATACCGTAACTTGTTTGGTTATTTCCCAATTTTCAGCTCTTTGCCACCACAAAAAGAGCTGCTAGAAATATTTTTGTAAATGAGTCTTTTCCTCTTTCTTTGATCTCTTTGGGATATAAATCGAGTAGTGGTATTGTATGGGGAGGGGAAGCTGTGGGAGGTTTGAGAATAGTTGAAAATGTCTGAAAGAGCTGCTTGATTGAGATAGTGATTTCATTAGAGAAGTATAAAAGGATTATCTTCTTAGGGTCCAGTTGACATTACACAACATAAATTTATAGTGGACCCAGTCAGCACTGTTTTGTGATTTTTTTTTCCTAGCTTTATTTATGCATAGAAGTGAAGGCAGTGAATGGTGGGAGTGATCTGAGGATGAGGTTTGGCAGGGCAAGATCAACAAAACAATAAGGTGACAAGGGACCCAAGAGAAGAAGACTTGAGCAGAACTGGCTTATCAGGGGACAGAATGGTGAAAGAAAGAGAATGTACACAGTGCAGAGGTGATGGCCTGGGAGGGAACTAAGGGGGCAAGGGATTAGGTGGGGGTGGAGAACATGGTTTGGGTTGCAAGGAAGAGGGAGAAGTAGAATGACAATAAACTAAACAGATAAGGGAATTCTGGGATTCTTGAACATGGAAGTGGTATGTATGTGGGAGATGGCAAGATCAAGGGTATAGCCACCTTTGTGATTTGGGGTGGAGGATTAAGTCATGTGAAATGAATGAGTTGAGGAAGTATGAGATTGCTGTTTGAAGGTGTGTCCGGTTGTATGTTTGAATCCTCTAGTATGAGGATAGGATTTGAGGAGAAAAGAGACTTTGAGTCAAGCATTAAATTATTGAGGAAAAAGGGGGAGTATCAAAGTTGGTAGACAACAGCTGCCAGAATTTTGATTGGTTGGTTGAAATTAATTGAATGAGTCATAGGAAGGAGTAAAAGTATAACTAAGAAGGGCAGGGAGGCTTAATTATGGAAGGAAGACAGGCTTCAGGGAGAGCCAGAAGATGGAAGAAGTAGGAAAAGAAGAGTTAAGATGAAAGCATGTTTGTTACCCCAGAAGCAGGTATTTCAGGGAGCACAGGGGAAGGGGTGGGTAGCTTTAAAATGGAACATTCCAGGGGTTGGGTTGAGGGAAAGGGAATAAGGGATTAGAACTGAGTTGGAATGATGACAACTGGGGATTGTTGTTAAAAGGATTTGTTTTTTGAGGGGAAAGTGGGAGGAGAAGAAGAAGTTAGCTGGACTCCCCAAAAAGATATAAAGAAAAGGGAGAAAATAGGGTCTTTGAAGCATTTTTTTTAAATGCATAGAAGAGGACAGAAGGAAAGCCAAAAAGAATCACAGGGGAGCAGAATAGCTTTCAGAGTTACTTGTTAAATGTATTATCTATTTCAAAAGATTGTCAGTCACACAGTCAGTCAATAAACATTTAATTAAGCACCTATTGTGTGCCAGGCACTATGCTCAATGCTGAGAATGAAAAACAGAGAGTGAGAGAGAGAGAGAGAGAGAGAGAGAGAGAGAGAGAGAGAGAGAGAGAACAAGCTTACAACCTAATGAAGGAAGACAACACACAAAAGTGTTGGGAGAGAACTGAAGGACTGAAAAAGTGGGAGTGGAAAGTCACCTGATGAGGGGAGCATTGTGGCAAAGTTTAGAGGAGTGTGGCCAGAGTGAGATGGCTCATCTGCACCATTCATCCTTAAATGAAGGTTCTGGGAATGCCTCTCCACCTTGTCATTTCCAGTCGGAGGGAAGTGCCTCAGTGAGGTATGAGGTGCAGGGTTGAAGTGATCTTGCAGGATGATGAGGTTCTTACTGCCTCCATCCTCATTCTTGACTTCTCTGCAGCCTTTGACACTGTGATCACGCTTCTTGATACTCTTTTCTCTCAAGGTTCTCAGGACACTCTTCTCTCCTGTCTTATCTTACCTTTCCTTTACAGTCTCCTTTTCTGGGTCTTCATCAAAGTCACGCCTGCTAACTGTGAGTGTCCCACAAGGTTCTGTCCCGGTCTCTCGTCTCTTTCTATACTGTTTCAATTGATGAGCTCATCAGTTCCCGTGAATTCAGTTATCATCTCTATATTGATAATTCTCAAATCTACTTATCCAGCCCTGACCTTTCTGCTGACATCCAGTCTCAACTCTCCAGTTACTTGTTAAGTATCTCAAACTGGATGCCCTGGAGACATCGTAAACTCAACGTGTCAAAAACTGAACTCGGTATCTTTTCTCCTAAACCCTCTGCCTCTCCAAACTTCCCTGTTACCGTTGAGGACACTGCCATTTTTCCACTCCCACAGGCTTGTGACTTGGGTGTCATCCTCAGCTCCTCACACTCTTACCCCACCATCCCCATATCCAATTTTTTGCCAAGTACTGTTGATTTCACTTTTGCAAAGTTTCCTGAATACAGCCCCTCCTCTCCTCTGGTACTGCCACCACCATTGTGTAGGCCCTCATCTCTTCATGACTGGATTACTGCAGTAGCCTACTGGTTGGTCTCTCTGCCAGTAATTTCTTCCTATACCAGTCCATTCTCCATTCAACTGTCAAAGTGATTTTCCTTAATCAACCGTACAATTATGTCACATGCATACCCACCCCCACCCCTGTAAACTCCTTTCTGTCACCTCCAGGAGCAAATATAATGTCCTCTGTTTGGCATTAAAAGCTCTTCATAACCTAGGGCCCTCCCTTCTTTACCTTTCCAGCCTTCTTATACTTTAAATCTCTTCTGCCCATTCTATACTCTGTAATCCAGTAACAGTGGCCTCATTTCTGTTTCTCAAGCAAGACATTCCATCTCTCACCTCCAGGCATTCCCTCTGGTTGTCCACCATACCTGGAATGGTCTCCTTCCTCATCTCCATCAACTGGCTTCCCTGGTTTCCTTCAAGTCCCAGCTAAAATCCTACCTTCTACAGGAAGCCTTTCCCAATCCCTCTTAATTCTAGTGTCTTCCTTCTGTTGATTATTTCCTATTTATCCAGTATATAGCTTGTTTGTACATATTTGTTTGCATGTTGTCTCCCCATTAGATTATGAGCTTCTCAAGGGTAGGAACTGTCTTTTGCCTCTTTTTGTATACCTAGCACAATGCCTTGTGCATAGTAGACACTTAATAAATATACCTTGATTGGCACTTGATTGAAATGAAGATTTCTATATAATAGACGTAATTTTGGAAATGCCCCTTTTATTTGGTAGTAAGTTCATACCTTTTTTTAAGAGAGTCATAGTATCTAGAACTAGAGGTGATAGTACCACTGTATTTTGCCCTGATCAGATCATATATGGTTATTGTGTTTAGTTTCAGACTCTCCATTTAGAAAGGACTTTGATCATTTCAAGAACATCCAGGTGAGGGCCACTAGGAGGGTGAAAGACCTGTACTTCATGTCATATGAGGACCTGGGCATGTTTAGTTTAGAGAAGAAACTTAGGAAGACCCACATGGCTGTCTTCAAGTCTTTGAAGGGCAGGGAAAAGAGCATTAGCCTTGATCTGCTTGCCCCTGGAGGACAGAGTGAGGAGCAGTAGGTTGCAGTTGTAGAAAATCAGGTTTAAGCTTGAAACAAGGAAAAAACTAAAACTATCTTAAAGGAGAATGGGCTAGTTGGGAGTGGTATTAGGTTTCCCCTCCCTAGAAATTTTTAATAAGAATCTGGGTGACCACTTGTGGAATATGTTGAGAGAATTCTTGTTCAGGTACAAGTTGAAGTGATCTCTCAGGACCTTCTCAACTGAGATTTTGTGATTCTGAGTCAGAGTCCTGACCCTTTCACTTACTAGTTGTAGGATTTTGGGCAAGTCACTTTACTTCTTTGGGGCTCAGCTTCCTTATATCTAAAATAAGAAGGTTAGACTAGATAACCACTAAGGTAATTTCCCCTCTAAACCCATTATTTTTGTTCCTATGACCATGGACATGTGTGCAGAAAGCTCTCCATGAAACAAATACCTGGAACATTGGGTGGTAACTAACTTATCCTTGATCATATCGTATATGTCAGAGATGGAACTTGAATCCAAGTTGTCCTGACTCGATTTGGTAACTGATAAAATATATGGGGACAGTGAGAGTAAGGTGTTGAGGATGACACTGTGGTTCCAAGCTGGAATGATGGTGGTGCCCTCCATGGAAACAGGAAAGACAGCGATTAAGCTCTCAAAATGTGGCGTCTTCACATGTTAGTTACAGAACATCTATTTCTGGCCTCAGTTTCTTCATCTATAAAGT
>NW_027186169.1:23578-25803 GCF_028583685.1 Petaurus breviceps papuanus | reverse complement strand
CATAGGGCAGGTTTTGAGTTGAATATGATGGGATGATATCTAAAAAATAAAATTAAGGGGTGAGAAAGAGGAATTTACTGGGAGAAAGGGAAAGGAACAGGTAGAATGGGGTAAATTATCTCACATAAAAGAGTCACAGAAGAGCTTTTACAGTAGGAGGAAAGATGGGGGGGAGGTGGTAGGGAACACTTGAAAGTTATTCTTATTAAAATTAGCTCAAAGAGGCAATAACATATAGACTCAAATGGGTATAGAAATATATCTTACTCTATGTAAAAGTAGGAGGGGAAGGGATGAGAGAAGGGGGAGGTGCTCATAAAAGGGAGGGCAAATTGGGGGAAGTGGTAGTCAGGAACAAAACACTTTTTAGGAGGGACAGGTGAAAGACCATAAACATAAATAGAATAAACAGGGGAAATAGAATGGAGGGAAATACAGTTAGCAATCATAAATGTGAAAAAAAATTCCATGCAAGTTTCTCTGATAAAGGCCTCATCTCTCAAATATATAGTGAAATGAGTCAAATTTATAAAATTAACAGCCATTCCTCAGTTGATAAATGATAAAAAAATGAATAGTCAATTTCCAGATGAAGTAATTAGAAATATCTATAGCCATATGAAAAAATACTCTAAATCACTATTGATTGGGGAAATGCAAATCAAAATAATTCTGAGGTATTACTTCACACTTATTAGATTGACTAATAGGACAGAAAAGAAAAATGACAAATGTTAGAGGGGATGTGAGAAAATTGAGACACTAATACCCTGTTGGTAGAGTTGTCAACTGGTCCAACCATTATTGTAGAGCAATTTGGAATTATTTTATAGGCCTTTGCCTATAAAACCATGCACATACCCTTTGACCTAGCAATACCAATTATGACTGAAAGCCATAAATGGAGGAAAGCAGGATTGGAATTACCCCTCCCAAATTTTCTTATTTTGTCTAGATTTTGGCTTTATCCCTATCATATTGTACCTTTTATCACACTTGCCTCAGCCAATACCTGTGGCATAGGAATGGCTCAGTGGTGCAGTGAATAGAGAGCTGGATCTGGAGAGCAGAAGAACCAGACTCAAATGCAGCCTCACACTTTCGTTGGAGGATCATTTCCCCTCTCCGGCTCTCAGTTTTCTTCCATGTAAAATGTGAGGGCCAAACTAGATGACTTACTTCTAAGGGCCCTTCCAGCTCTAGTGCCCTTCTCTCATCGTATAATCACTTCTAGTTGGGGGAAGATCAAGAGAAAAACTTCATGGAGAAGTGGTATCTAGCCCATAACTTGAAAGAGGGGGTTTTCAGTAGGTAGAAATGAGAGAATACATTCCAGGCAGGGAATTCAACCTACATCAGTGTCTGGGGGCCAGGTGTAATGTAATGCCAAGGAAAGGCAACTTCCCAACGTTCAGAATACCAGCATAGGTGCTCTCCATTTTATTCAGTGACAAATTAAGAACAGAGAAGATCAAAATATGACATCATTCCAAATACAGCATTTACTAAGTGTGATTAAATAATCTCCAAGTACTACCCCACCCCAGGACCTTCCATTCATTCAATCAATTACAAAGTCCCTGTTCTAAATACTACTCCACCCCTAGGCTGTACCTTCATTTAGTCCATCACAAAACTCCTCTTCTCAAGTGGGGATTAGTTTCCAAACATAAGTAAAGTACATTCATTTGTTCAACCATAGAACACAAAAAGGTCAAAAGTTCCCCACCCCTGGATCACAATTGAATCTACCCCAGAGTTACATCAAGTTTAAGCACAGCACTTAATACCCAAATGGAGGTCTTTTCTTCATCTTGACACCAGGCAAGTTCTCAGCAATCTTACTTAGTTCCTGGGGAGACAAGGCTTAGCAAGGCCAGAAGATACATTGCCAGTCTCTTCATTAATTCATCCTCTGTCTACAGAACAGTCCTAGAACCCCTGAAAACATTAGCAAAACCCTCTCCCAGGATTTCTGTAAGCATACAACAAGAAAATCCTTCTTCAGGGCTTCTGAACCAACAGAAAGGTTCCCAGACCCCTGCAACAACAGCACTGTCCTTAACCAGTGGACAGTATTCACTCTCTGTCTGCAGGACAGTCTCAGGAGCTCTTAGCCAACAGCCAGGTTCCAGGACTTCTTCAACAGGACTGTCTTTCACCAGTGGACAAATCTCGCAAAACAACATCAAAACAGACAGACAAAGTACCAGCAAAACAGCCAA
>NW_027186169.1:0-23478 GCF_028583685.1 Petaurus breviceps papuanus | reverse complement strand
GTCTTTCACCAGTGGACAAATCTGGCAAAACAACATCAAAACAGACAGACAAAGTACCAGCAAAACAGCCATGTCTCCTCAGTCCTTGGCAGCTCAGGGGGCAGGTCTCAAAAGTCCAGGGCGATTCAAAGTGGTCCTCAGCAATCCTCTCAGTCTCTCTCTCTGCCTCCACGAGGGTGCTACTTCCAAAAAGTTCTTATGCCTCTCTCTTGTGTCTCTCCAAATCTAAGGCACCAGCTCCTCCCAGCTCAGGACTCTCTTTTCACATCAACAAGTCCATCCCACAGGTGGGATTAACAAGCTCTGGGTTTTAACACAGTCAATTTGAAAACCAAGCCAATACAGGGGGATCTTTATATTCCATTACTATCACACCAGGGAGGCTTGATAAAACTCTGGAAGGGGAGGCATGATAAGAAAAAAAGTTGGACACATAGTTGCTCTACCACTTAGGAATTCTTGGAGTTAGTCATTCCAAGGGCTCAGAGCTGAGTGATCCCTCCTGTTTCTCTCTTCATCCCCACTCCCAACTTCTATGTGGCAAGCTATGCTAGGGCTTGATAACTAGTGTACTGGTTACACCCTATTAACAAGTAGTCCTGGATAAGGGACTTTTTGGAAAGAAAAATGGGAATAGGGAACTTGTGGCACTGACCTATAGTCCCAGTGGTACTTGATTCAGCAAAGTGTTGTCTTCTGTAATATCTTAATTCAAATTAAAATGACCATTGAAAAATGTTATGGTTATAACCTGGGGTCCTAATATTTACTTCAGTTCAATAGACATTTTTTAAGTGCCTGCCAAAAGGAGGCCCTGTGCTAGCCCCCAGGAATACAAAAATGAAGTTGTCTTTGTCCCCAAGGGGATCCCTGAGCATACAGAATATATGAAAGCAAGTAGTCTACAAGACAGCATGAAGAGAGGGAGTGAGCTTCTCAGGACTCCCCAACATCCTCTTTGCCTGCAGCCAGCAGTGCTCTTTGTATTATAACATCTATAACAGCCCAGATTCACATTTGAAAAGTGTTTTAAGGTTTATTAAGCACTTTCTACACAACAGCCTTGCCAGGTAGGACATATTATTATCCTCATTTTACAAATAAGAAGACTGAAGGTCAGAGAGATTAAGTTACTTTTCCTACATTCACATAGCTAGTAAGTGTCAGAGGCAGGATTTGATCTATGATCCCCTGATTGAGTCCAGCACTCTTTCCAGTAGGCCCCACAGTAGCCACCTCTCCTTCTTAGAGTGGTAGCCTTCACAGCTCCCAAAGAACAGATCTATGGAATCCTGTCAGGCACCAACTAATTGCCAGTTGCCAGGAAAACTCCTCCCCCACCACCCTCCTCTGTGGCGGGTGGGGGTGGAGGTGGGGAAGCTTTTTGTGGGCTGAATCTCATTTCCCTGAACTATTTGCCTAATTGCTATGGGAACAGTAATCTTTCCTCTGCCAACTAACTGGAGAGAGGTGGTAGGCATTATATCTGAAAGCACAGGTCATACTGGGAATATGTCACACTTTCCCCATTCCCATCCTTTCCACCCAATGACTGCTGGAAGCAACCCTAGGGAGGGATATAAGGGAATTGCCTTTTGGCCAGTTACTTCCAGTTTCTGGGAATTTTTGATGGCTTGAGAATAATCAATGGTGTGAGCTCTTGCTTTCCAGAAAGCCTAGAGCAGGGAGAAATCATAATGTACATGCTGAGGCCAGCTCCTTTTATTTTCTTTTTGTTCTAAACTTTAACACCAAATAAAATGTACATTTCGAAATACATACTAGAAGAGAAAAAGAGGATTGTATATAGCACTCAGAAGCTAGATAGTACCGGAGTCAAGAATATCTGACTTAAAATCCTCCCTCAAACACTATGTGTGTTTCTCAGGTCCATTAACCTTTCTTAGCCTCAGTTTCTTCATCTATAAAATGGGGGTAATAGTAGTACCTACCCTTACAGAGTTGTAGAGACAGAGTGAGGTAATGCATGTGCAGAGCTTTGCAAATTGTCATGTGCTTATATGCATGCTAGATATTATTCTAAAATCTCTATTATAACATGCATGTAAGTATATAATAAGTTCAGTCCGTAGTTTTCAAAGTGGTTCTATTCATCTGTGCCTCTTTTTGGGCTTTCTTCTTTCTGAGCATTTTTTTAAAAGGTACTTCAAAGACTTTCTTTGCTTTTCTTTTTCTATCCTGTCCCTATCTCCCTTACCCTCTAATCCTACTGCATCCTCCAATTAGGAGAAAGAAAAACAAAGTCCTTATAACAGACGTTCATAGTCAGGTAAAACAAATTCCCATATTCTCTGAGTCCAGTAAGGTTTACCTTATTTTGAAACTTGAGTCGATCACCTCTCTGTCAAGAGGTGGGTAGCATGCTTTAATACATCAGTCTTCTGGGATCATAGTTGGCTAGTGCATTGATTAAGAGTTCTCAACTCTTTCAAACATGTTTTTTTTTTTAAATTTTATAATATTACTCCAATTGTATAAATTGTTCTCCTGGTTCTGCTCATTTCACAATGCATTAGTTTATAGAAGTCTTCCTAGATAGCTTAGACCCCTTCATTTTGTCATTTCTTATAGTTCAATGATATTCTATTACATACATAGACCATAGTTTGTTTGGCCATTACCCAAGAGATGAATACCCCCTTAATTTCTAGTTCTGTGCCTCAACAGAAAAAAATGGCTTCTTTCTTGAAGAGATGGTGCAGTGTAGTATATAGAGCACTGAATTTGGACTCAGATCCCAGATCTGCTACTCTACTATCAATTTGATTATGGGCAAGTCTCTCACTCTCTCTGGACCTCAATTTCCTCATCTGTAAAATGAGGGGATTGAACTAGATAATCTAAGGTCTCTACGAGCTCTTCGATGAACATATTCTCATTGGGTTGGATGGATCCAATGAGAACAAGGGTCCACCCAGATTGAATGGTCCTTCCCTAACATTTCAAATATAGGGTTAAAAATAGGCACAGACATACCCATGCATATAATTGTGTTAGAAGAACACTGCTTTATGATTGCAAAATTCTTTTTATGTATCTCATTTTATCCTGACAACTAGTTAGTACTAGTAACATTCTACCCATTTTTTGCAGGAGAAATTGGGGGCTTAGAGGGGTTGTGATTTGTTCACATCCAAAACCTGGCTAAACTAGGTCTTGAACCCAGGTTTACCTGACTCCAGGTCTAGTATTCTTTCTAGTATCCTTTACAGTACCTTTTGACAGATCTATCTATCTATCTATCTATCTATCTATCTATCTATCTATCTATCTATCTATCTATCTATGGAGTAGTTGGAGGAAGCAAATTATCAGTAGCTTTGTTTTTTATTAGCCATTATTTGATTTGATAATGTTAATAGTTCAGTATTGTTTTAACCTTTTGATGTGCTCTATCTTGATTTTTATTTATCGAGGCAGTTTAATAGAAGCCATGTGTGTGGCTTAAAATCAGGATCCCTGGCCCCAATGCCTAGCAGCATTTTGACCTCTGAGTCTTGGGTTTGTGATCTATAAAGTAAGGCTGCTTAGTGTTTACACTATGTGTCTCACAGAATCGCGAGGAAAGTGTTTTGCAAACTTTAGGGTGCTAGAGGAATAGGAGCTATTACTAACATCTTGTGAAGTATTATTTAATCATGTAACTCTTATTTCCAATATATACCTGTTGCAGACACATCTACCAGAGAACCACAGGGAGGCTGAGAGGTGACTCGGACTTGAGAGGTCAAGGTCAACATTCCAGCCAGTTAAGTGGTGGAAGAGAAACTCAAACGTGCATCTCCTGACTCGTAAGTCTGGTGTCCCTTCTACGACCTCCGGATAATCAAGTAGGACAGGAAGTGGGTGGAATACTCCCTTCTTGTCCTTCTCAAGGAGGAAATTCTTTTTTTTTTTTTTCTCCAGGAAGCCAGGAAACCCCCTGCTTTTCTAATTGGGCTATTCCTTGGTGATTAGCAGTAGTCCCTAGAGTATCTCCCCTGATCACAGAAGCAGCAGGTCCCGCTGCTTCAGAGAAAGCTCTTTAAGGGCTGAACAGAATGTACTCATTTATCTGCAAACTTGGGTTTGTCCTGGGGAATGATCTCAACTCTGCATAGATAGTATAAAGAGTACTGGGCAGGGGGTCAGAAAACTCCTCCCCTTACTTACGGGGTGCCCTCTCTGTGCCCAGTCATCCCCATTAGCAAAATAATGGGGCTGTGCCAGATGGTCCCTAAAGTCATTTCCGGTCTCTTATGTTGGGTGATTCTTGGTGTTAACTTTGTGCAATATATCTGTTTTGCCTTTAGATGTCACTGCTGTATCAACTTTCTGTGGTTTTGAGGCCTTACAGTCATTGAGTTCTAGAATGTTAGAGTTGTAATAGTTCCTCAAGTTTTCCCCATTTTACAGGTGAGGAAACTGAGATCCAGAGAGAGTCAGTGACTTGCCTCATTCCATAAAGGAAGGTGTGACACAACCAAGATTAGGTGACCTAATGCCTAGTCTAGTATTTGTTTCTAACTATGGATTTATGGGCAAAGCTCTGAATTTGTGAATCAGATTGCAAAATGTTTTGGAAGTCATAGGTAGTTTAGGTTGGTTTGCTTCTCCTATTTAAAATTCTTCATGAAAAACTGTTGGCACATAAACTACTTCGAGAGATATAGCTACACAAGGAATTTTCTTAGATCCTAAAGTGAAACAAGTATTATATAGAACCTGAAAGTATATGGATTTAGACCCCGCTGAATGCCCAGTGTCCAGGACAGGGCAAATTGCATAGTAGTAGATGCTCAAGAGATAATGTATGTTTGAAACTTTATAAACCTTAAAATCTATGTGAATGTCAGGAATTATTATTGTTACTTGCTGTTGTGTTTGTGTATTGATTTGATTGACCTCAATAGTGTCTCTTCCAGTCATGTGGTCATCACCTTAACACAGATCTTCAATACCTCTCAACAATTGTTCTGATTGCTTCCTAAATGGTCTTCCTGCCTTCGGTCTTTCTCCTTCCTAGTCCTTCCTGCACACAGCTGTCAAAATAATCTGCTTCAGTCACAAATCATATGATGTCACTCTGTGCTCAAAAAACTTTAGTGACTCAGATTCACAGAATCTCAGAGTTGAAAGGAGATCTCAGAGCTGATCTAGCCTAACCCATACCTGAAGAAGAATTGCTTGTTCATGAGACTGACCAGGTGGTAAGGTCCGTGATGATCTTTTCCCCCTTTTCCCATCTGGACCTATCTCTGTGTCTCCTAGGCTGGAAGGGCAACACCTACCAATTGGCACACCAATTTTGATGTGCTCCATCTCCAACCAGAGCCTGTCTGCCCCTCCTCAGGTACCCTGGTGGCCATGTTCTCCTCCTCATTTTCTGGGGCTTGCTTTATTGGTACCATACTTGTTGCAGACACCCAATCAGATTTAGCTCTGCCTCAGCCTCCCACCTCAGGATGACAGGTGTGCATTGCTGCCACCACATCCTGCTGAGCCTTGGCTACCTTTTCCATGAAAGCTTTCCTGGGGTCTCCAGCTGAAAAGTGTTTTTTTTCCTCCTCCAGTTAATCTTTGAATCTTTCTTTTACCCCTATTGTACTCTGTCTTGCATTATATTTATCTGGGTAGATGTTATTATTGCTCTTAGGAGACCATTAGTTTCTTGAGGGCAGAAGCATTATTTTTTTTCATTTTTATATGTCTTGCCCAGAGCAGGAACTTAATAAATATTTTCTGTTATTGAATTGAGTAGAGATTTTGGGAAGAGCCCTTCACTGGGATTCAGGAGACCTCGGTTTGAGGGCCTTGCTCTGCTACCTTTTCATTGTGAATTTAAGTCACTTAACCTCCCTTGCCTCCCTTTCTCCTGCTGTAAAATGAAGATTTGGGGATTATCTGGCCTCTCGACCCTAAATAGTAGGTTAGAGTGCATTGGGCCATAGTCTTGAAGTCCCTAGTTTTCTCATTTGTAGAGGATAAGAACAAATATGGTGCTATCTTCATGTCATCAAGAGGATCCAATAAAAGAATACACATACAGAGCTTTGTAAACTTTAAAGAGCCTTAGCCAGCATTGGACCTGGAGTCAGAAAAACCTGAGTTCCAATACAGTTTCAAACAATTACTAGCAAATCCGAGACAAGTCATTTAACCTTTCTCGGCCTCAGTTTCCTCATATGTAAAATGAGGATAACAATGGCACCTACTTGACAGGACTGTTGAGGATAAAGTGAGATGATCTCTGTAAGACACTTTGAAACTTCTAAAGCACTATATAAATCCCGAATAGATTGTGGTGGTGGTGATTGAGATGATGATGATGTCAGCTGTTATATTCTGCTTTCTATGTCTCTTTCCTTTTAGAGGTCTCAGTTTCTGCTTTTGTCAAGTGAGGGGTTGGACTAATTGACTGGTCCTTCCACCTTTAAAATTCTGTGATTCCAAGATAAATCCCCTCCATCTGCTCTCCCAGGTTGGGGGAGTTGGGCTTGGCTTTAGGTCAAAGGAATGTGACAAGCATGTAGTCCTGGATAATTTCTTACAACTGTGAAATCCCTTTTCATTTTTTTCTGGTGAACAACTTCACTTCTCTATGAGTAGTGGCCACAAGGTGGCAACAAGAACCATCCTACTCTATTATTTCTGGCCCACACCTACCCAAATCCCAGAAACACCACAGTCTAGACTAGCTAACAGGCCGAATTCTTCCCTCCTTAGGTAAGCCTGTATGTAGACGTTCACAATTCTCATTTCCAGCCGTCGTTTCCCTCTGTGCCTTTTCGAGAACTGCTCAGACAAGGTGTCACATCACACCACTGAATGCTTTGAAGACAGGAGGGGCCAGATCTCCCAAATGGGATGTGTACATGGAATTTGTGTAAATGACTGCAGAGGAGAGACCTGTTTACTCTTAATGAGTATCTTTTGAACTGCTGTGGGAAGAAAGAGATTAAATGGTGCTCATATTCAGCTACCCTTCAGATCAAAGTGAAATTCTACCAGGTTTCAGAGTGGTATTTTTGCCAGCAGTTTGATAAGATTTGCTGGCATGTTGAATTCTTTCTAAGAACATTTCTTAAATTTCTCCCAAGTCTACCCCTCAAGCTGTAATATTGGCTTTGTAATTATATGGTTAAGGGATGGCCTTTCTCCCTTCGCCTACCTGCTTCAAACGTGGTCATGGTTTTCCTTTGTTTTCTGTCTGTATACAATTCTTCAGCCTGTTTGATATGATGTGTTAGTCTTAAGTTTAGTGCTCGAGAGACAGGTGTCTGTACCAGCAGCCAAATGGGGAACTGAAACTGGGGGGAAGAGAAACACAGGCCAGCTTCTCTCTGCCTTGTGTTGGCTATGGTTTTTCTTTAGTCTTTTGTTTAATTTGCTTATTAAAAGGGAGTTAAGTATTTTGAAAAAGATCAATAAAATTTAAAAATATTTGAGTTCTTTAGAGGCTAGAGTGTATAGTAGAAAGTGCACCAGATTGTCAGGATCCAGGTTCCAGGGCTAGTTATACAACTGATATGCTGGGGGACTTTGGGCAAGTTGCTTCTTTTCTTTGGATGTCAGGTCCCTGGTCTGGAAGGCAAGGAGGCTAGATTGAGTTGATTGCTAAGGTTCTTTTCAGCTCTGCTTGTTTGTTCTTATATTATAAATACCACTGTCTGCTTTCTGGCTCTCCCCAGGAACGAGAACCAAGTAATTACGTGCCAGCTCTAAATGTCTGATCTTATGACCCTGTTCTTTTGGAGTGTCCTGGTGCTAAGATCCCTTTCAGCTCTGACATTTTCTGTTCCATTTGGCCCTTCCAGGTATGAGGTGCCATGATTTCTGTGATTCTTTGTCCTTCCTATTTGCCTTTTCTTGTGAAATGCTTAGATAACTCCAAAAACACAAAGCAATATTACTTCTGGTAAACCCTCATTGTAGCTCTTGTCAGGTACCTATTCTGAAGCCTGTACCAGGAGCATTGTGTTTAGCCTTGGAGTGGCACATTTCTCAAGGGTAGCTGTGAATCAAGGCTGCCTCTTTCTCTGAGCTGGTTGGAGTCTGGTTCAGCCAACCCAGAGTTCTTTGGAATCTGTAGTTGACACTGCCCTGCCCTGCTGCAGGGCCTGATGTAGCTTGAAGGAGTCTCTCTCCAAGTCTGTTGCAACATAGGAGAAATGTGGGAGGAGGGAGAGCGCTGGGTTTTGAGTACAGTTGGCTGTGTATGGCAACCTGCCAGCAAGGTCTGAGTAAAATTCTTGTTAGTCCCATTTGAAAAAACAAATAAATTTCCAAGAAAATGTTGAAGTGCTTCCTTGAAGCCTCTTGCAGTTAGCTTACAAGAGATAAATGAATTTCCCTAAATGAGTGTTTGATAGAAACTGTTCAGAGAGAACTGCTGACTCCTTTCTGTCTGAGGTTGGAAGGGGATATCATATGCTGCAGTGAAAAGAGCCTGGGACTGCACGTCAGGAGACCTAGAGTCTCCTCCCAGCTTTGATTCTATGTGTGAACTTAGACAAGTCATTCTTTGGGATCCAGCCTCCCCAGCTAGAAAATGGAAGCTTGGGCTAGATCATCTACAAAGTCCCTCAAAATTCTCATATTATGTTTTAAAGTTCTAAGTTCTCTTCAGTTCTGATATTCCAGGTTTTAAAGTTATAGCTAGCTTTACTATTTTAGATTCGAAAGTCCCTTCCTGGTCTAACATTTTATGATTTTATAAGTAGCTTTCCACTGTTTAGAAAAATTTTGATAACCATTTCAATATGATTGGTTCTTTTGGTAATACTATGTATTTTAATTTATCCATTTAAAAACAATATTCTGAGAAGAGGTCTATAGGCTTCACAAGATCATCTACCTAGACCAAGAGGATCTTAACTTTTTTGTGTCATGGATCTTTTTTAGCAGCCTGGTGAAGTCTATAAATGCCTCAGAATAATGATTTTTCTTTAAAAAAAATATTTATTGTTGGGGTAACTAAGTGGTACAGTGGATAGAGCATCAGCCCTGGAGTCAGAAGGACCTGAGTTCAAGTCCGGCATCACACATTTAGTAGCTGTGTGACTCTGGCTAAGTCATTTAACCCAGATTGTCTCAAAAAAAAGTTCATTGTTGAAGGAAATGCTAATTTCAGTTAGAGATTGGTGTAAATAAAAATGTAATTTCCTCCATCCAAGTTCACAGACCCACCCACTCCTCCCCAACATATATCCACAAATCCCAAGTGAAGGATGTTATAAAACCAACCCCCTTCATTTTATACTTGGGGAAACAGACCATAGAAAGAAAGTAATTCTCTGAATGTTACATAGCAAGTTAGTGTCAAAGCCACAACTAAAAACCAGGGCTACTGACTGATTGTCCAGGCATGCCAAGAAAACTACTTTCTTCTGATTAGGAGAAACCAGATCATTATCGGGTACAATTGCTATATAGGTAGATAAATGGGTCTGTGACCCCATTGGTTATGAATACTTCCACCAGTGCAGATCGCATCCCGCCCACACCTTCTTAGCCTGTGTAGTTGTTGTCCATGTCTTTTTATTAATGTCCCATACTTTATCTGCCTAATATGCTAGAAGCCTATCTTTGGTTGCTTTAATAGTGTGTGAATATTTGGGCAACACTTGGGTTGTCTGTTTTCACTCATTCTTGCTACATGACTGTGAGTTCCTGTGTGTCCTTTATAACACTTTCCATGCTCAAATCATCATTGGTAATATTCCACCACTTTGCTCTTTGGGTCACTCACTTTTCACTTCTGAGAGCATGGTATTCCATGCAACACCAGGAAAGTAATTGTAATAAAGATATGGTTTTTGTAGCAATGTGCAGGCTAGGAGCATTCAGAGTTGTGTCCAATTCTTTAATTTGCTTCAGACTAAGCGTCTCATTTCTTGTCAGTTCTGTGCTCAACTTATTTAGCAGCTGCAGTGTTTGTCTGAGATATTTGTAACCTGTTAAGCTATGTATCCTCTCAGTAAAGTATCCTTCCTTCATCAACTGATAACTCACATTTTTATTTCTACATATATGTGCATTTAAGCGAATAGTTTGATATTACTTTTTAAAAGCCCAATGTGACCTTAGACTATATCATTAGAATTGTAGCATCCTGATCACAATAGGTAATAATCCCATTGGGCACTGAACTGACCACACCTGAGTAAAGGTTTTGGGTGCCTTGCTGTTAACATTTTAAGAGGGACTGATGATCCCAAAAATGCCCAGAGAAAAGTTGTTAGTGATGGTGAAAGGCCTAAAAAACATGTTTGAAGGCTTGTCACATGGAAGAGGGATTGGACTCATTCTACTTGACTCCAGAGGGCAAAACTAGGGGGAAAAAGGGTGGAAGTTATAGAGGCAGCTTTAATCAGTTAACAAGAATTTATTAAGCACCTACTATATGCCTGCACATTGGGATACAGATACAAACATGAGCTGGTCCCCATCCTCAGGGGAACAATATGCACACATATAATTACATACAAAATAAAAGATAATTTGGGGAGCGAAGCACTAGTCTGGGGGATGGAGTGCAGTGTAGTGGCAGAGATCGGAAAAGGCCTCACGTAGGAGATGGCATTTAAGCTGAACTTGGCAATAAAGTTGGGATTCCAAGAGACAGAGGAAGAGTGCATATCAGGCATGGAAGGCAGACTGTGCAGAGGTGGGAGATCAACATTTTGTGTGCAGTTGGCCCTGGGAATATGTGATGAATGTAATGTATAAGGCTGGGAAGGTTAGGTAGGGATCCAGTGCAAAGGGCTTTAAAAGTCAGAGTTTGTATTTGATACCAGCAACACCCTGGAACCATTATTGATATTTATTAGCCCAGAGTGACAGTCAGACTTGCATTTTAGGAACATAATTTTGGCAGCTGAGTGGAGGACAAATTGGAGGAGAGAGACACGTGTGAGATGGGGAAGGAGAATTGATAAGATGTGGCAACTGCCTAGATAAATGTCATGAGGGAAAGTGAGGTTATGAACTTGCAGGACTGAAAGCATGGTGCTTCTGTCTGGTATAAGTCTCTTCAAGGAAAAACCATTCAAAGGTAGAATACTTCAGGTTGCCTGGGACCTATATAGTGGATGGATAGGTACCTTTTCCCTGGATCTTTGAGCAGAAGGTAAATGCCTTTTGGGGCTGCCATTAAAGGTATTCTTACTCAGGTATGAGATTGTTTTAAGCTCTGAGATTCTGTGATTCTTTATGAGACAGCATGCTCTCTAAGGTCCCTTCACATTTAGGGAACCTGTGATGACCTATGTACCACGGACTGTCTCTCATTACATCTGAACAGGGTGGGAGTCTCCAAACCACATTCTGTTTGTTATGTCCTGGAGTTACTGTAATTATACTGACCTTTGAAGTCCTGGTTAGCTCTTCTCCATTTCTGTTTGGGAAAATAGCCTTCCTATTTATGCAGAAACACTTTGTCTATCTCAATTTGTAATTCAGTTTATGAGTGTCACACTCTTTCTGATGACAGAGATACTGTGTGTGGGTGAGCTCTGCTGAGTCAGAAATCTCTCTAGATCTTCATCTCTCCCACCTCTCCACACTCCCTTACCTCCCTCTCTCCTCCCCCTTTCCTACTCTTTACCTGCACATTGGGCCTAACCTTTAGCAGCTGGAGTCTCTGTGGTTTTCTGTATGTAATTGGGGGCAGTAAACAAGCTCCCTTCCCCATGGGTATAACCTTTTCTTTCAAATGCCATCTGATTTTTTTTTTCCCCAAAGGAGATGTGGCTTCATCTTTGGTCATGCTTGTATGTGTGTGAATGAAGAATGAAACCAACTTTGCAAATGGTCTAGATCTCCTTTAGCTTTTAGCATACCCAGGGAAGATTTTTAAAAGAACAGTTTTCCATCTTGTTCCTTCTCGTCCCCATGCCTTTGTTCCCATTGTTGCCGGTTTCTGGAGTGCCACTTCATGCCCCCCCCCCAATCTTCTCTTAAATTCTTACCCATCACAGAATTGCAAACAGTAGAACTGGAAGAAAACTTAGCAATTATTTCAGATGTGGAAACTAAGGGCTGAGAAGTGAATTAACTTGACCAAAGTTACATAGGCAATAAGTTGTAGTGCAGAGATTTAAGGTCAGGCCTTCCAGTTTGAAAATGAGTGCTCTTTCTGCTGCAGCACATATTGCCTTTTTACCTTTAGTCCAAACCCAATATAGGTGTCCCTTCTATAGCATCCCCCTCAGAAAACCTTATGGTTTCTGCTTACATATTTCTAGTGTAGGGTAGCTTGCTACTTCTCCAATATCTGGTTCCATTGTAGTACAGCTCTAGTTATTAAAAACAATTTTTTTCGGATGTTGAGTCAAAATCGGCCTTATTATAACTTCCAACCTTTGGAATTCTGCACTTTGAAACCAGAGAGTAAATAGGCTTATTCCTTCGTCCGCGTGACTCTCCAGGAGGTGTTTGGAGAAAACATCTCTATCTCCACATTAAATATTCTTACTTCCTAGAACTGGTTCTCACGTAATAGTTTTCCAATCTTTCATTATCCTGTTCATTGTACTCTGAAGTTTATCCTTTAAAAGTCTAATGAAGTTCCAGGTAGAGTCTGGTCAAAATAAAGTGGAACTATTACTTCCCTTGTTCGGGAGACTGTATTTGATTAATTTAACCTAAGACTAAGTAAGGCCCTATTCGCTTGATCACTCCAACTACAAGTATTTTTCTTCCATCTACCTCAAAAAGTTCACAGGTCTCTTTCTCATATTATAATGCAAAGATTTCTGTGCTTGAAATGAGGAGATCTGGGTTTAAATTTAAAATCTCTGTGATTTTGAATAAATTTCTGAACTTTATTTTATCTTTAAACTGGTAATAAGCTATACTACTTACATCATAGGATTCTTATGGGAAAAATGCTTTGAAAATCTAAAAAAGTCATAGAAATATGGCAACTGTCTAAGTAGATTGAAGGGGGTGGATATGAGAGAAATGAACATGGAAATGACAAGATCTGGCAACTGATTGGAATGAGGGTTGAAGCAGAATGTGAGGAGATAAGGGTAATGCTAAGGTTGCAAACCTAGGAGAATTTAAGGATCATGGTATGATTAACAGAAATAGGAAAATTCAAAGTGGAATTTTGGTTTTGGGAAAAGAATGAGTTGAATTTTGGACATGTTGAGTTTGAGATGCTTATGGGACAGTCAGTAGTTTAAAATATCAAGTAGCCAGGTAGGTGGTGCTGGGCCTGGAGTCAGGAAGACTCATCTTTCTGATTTCATATCTGGTCTTATTAGTTGTGTGACCCTGGACAAGTCTTTTCACCCTGTTTACCTCACTTGCCTCATCTGTCAAATGAGCTGGAGAAGGAAATGGCAAACCACTCTCCTATCTTTGCTAAGAAAACCCCAAATGGGGTCATGAAGAGTGAGATACAACTGAAACGACTGAACAACAACAGTGGGGCAGTCACCAGTTTAAAATATCCATTAGGCAGATAGAAAAGTATCATTGGAGCTCCAGAAAGAAACTAGTACTGTATATATATATAGATCTGGGATTCATCTACATAAAAATGATCATTAAACCCATGGTAATTGATGAGGTCACCAAGTGACAGAATGAAAAGGAAAGAGTCAGGGGCCATTACACACACAATTAATAGGAGTTATATGGATGATGATCAAGGAAATGAAACAGAGGTGCAGGCAGACAGACTGGAGCAGAACCAAAGAGATAGAGTGATGCTGTGGAGATCTAGAGAGGAGAGAACATCTGGGGGAGAGGCTGGTCAACAATGTCAAACACAGAGTGAGAGGGACAAGGATGAGCATGTTAAAAAGGCAGTCAGATTTGCCATATAGCATGATCATTGGGAGCTCTGGAGAGAGCAGTTAAAATTGAGTAATGAGATAAAACCAACACATTGCCTCTATTTTCTCTCTTCTCACTTGATTCTAAGCTCTCTGCAGCCTAGCCTACAACCTTATCATTCACTGGTACTGGTAGCTGGTAATCCTTCCTATTGGTATTATCATTAATAACTTTCTCCAGTCACCAAAGATACTGTCAAGCCTTAATGGCTTATTCTAAATCCTCATCCTTCCTGACCTTTCTGCAGAGCTATGTTGGTAACTCTCTTATCCTTGTGTAATGGGAATGGGAATTTGAAGACCTCCCCTGCCCCTTAATAAACTTAGGAGGGAATTTGAAGACCTCCCCTGCTTTGAAGATAAACTCTGCCCCCTGATAGGCTAAATATAGTCATATGGAGCCTGTGGTGCGAGGAGTTTGCTGAAGGGAAGCAGAGCCACAGGAAGCTGGGAGTCAGAGCCAGAGAGACTGTGGGAGAGAGAGGAGATTCAGACAAGGAGTCAGATAGGCTCATGAGTAGATATTGATCTAATATTAGTTTGTGGGAAGGCTAAAGGATGCTGTGGCTCTCAGTGTTATTATGGCTTCTTAATATTTTTGGTACTATGATGGAATTGGCTTACTGGTTTTGGGATTCAGTTTTCTGGTGTCTAAATAAATGCTTTGGTTTTGTCTTCTATATTGAGAGTTTGTTATATTTTTCAATTGACCGTCATGCTATATTTATAGTCATGGTCTTTATTGTGATTGTGGGTGCTGGTATTGCATTGGCGCTACACCTTGATACTTTTTCCTCTCTAAATTTTCAGATACTTCTCTCTCCTGATTCTCTTTCTATCTGTTTTATCATTCCTTCTCAGGTCTCCTTTGCTGTATTTTTCTGTAGGATAGATATCCTCCAGAGGTCTACCCTGGAACTTCTACCTCTATACAATCTTGCATGGTTCTCTCAGCTTCCTTGGTTTCAATTATCATTTCTATATAGATGATTCTCAGATCTATTTGTCTAGTCCTGGCCTTTCTTCTAAATTCTGATCTCATATCACCAACTGTCTATTAGACATCTTTGGTTAGACTTCCAATAGAAAAGCTCAACATTTCAAGCCTAGCATGTCCACAACAGAATTCATTATCATTCCACCCAAATTCTCCTTTCTTCCCAACTTTCCCATTACTGTTGAGGGTACTATCATCCTCCTAGTCACCCAAGCTTACAACCTCATTCTCATCCTTGATTTTTCACTTACACTCATCCCACAGATTCAGTCTCTTATCATTTCTGCTGTCACATCTCTTGTATATGTCTCCTTTTCATAAACGTAGTCACCACCCTGGTGCAGGCCCTCTGGTCCAGTTATGTCTAGACTATTGCTATAGCCTCTTGGTTAGTCTCCTTGCTTCAAGTTTCTCCCTATTCTAGCCCATCTTCCACTCAGTTGTGAATTGCAATTTAGGTTTTGCTAAAGTGACCATTTCACTCTCTGCCCCCACTTCAGTGGTTCTCTGTCATCTCCAAGATGAAACACAAAAATCATCTGCCTGGCATTTAAAGCCCTTCACAACTTGGCCCATTCCTACTTTTCTAGTCTTCTTACTCTTTGTTCTCCTCTGTGTTCTCTACTATCCAGCAAAACTGGTTTTCTTGTTGCTCTTCTCACCTCACACTCCAGTTCCCAACTCTTGTGTCTTTTCATGGATGTCTCTCCCATTTCTGGAATGCTCTCCTTCCTCACCTCAGCCCCCTGTTTTCCCTTGTTTCCCTCAAGACTCAAGTCAAATTCTGCCATCTGCCATAGTCCTTTCTGGTCCCTTTCCCCCACTCTCCTCCCGTACCCTGCTTCCCTCTGAAGTTCTCTCTATATACACTAAACATATCTTGTATGTACATAGTTGTTATTTGCTTGTTCTCTCCATTAGAATCTGAGCTCTGTAAGGGCAGGGACCATATTTTTTACCTTTGTTTTGTATCCCTCATGATCAGCAAAATGTCTGGCCTACAGTAAGCTTGTAATAAATGCTTGTTGACTGGCTGACAGATTGTAAAGGGTTGAGAAGTAAATAGAGGTAATGGGTAAAGACGACTTTTTAAAGGAATTTGATTGTGAAAGGGAGAAGTGTTTTATCTCCATTTTACTTGAGGAAACCAAGGCATGAAAAAGACAAATGACTTTTTGGTGGTTGTATAGGTAGTAAGTGGCAGGGCAGGAATTTGAACCCAGTTCCTCAGTTTCTAAATTCAGTGTTCTTTCTACTGTATTTGTCTTCCACTGTGCATCTAGCTCTGCAGAGTGCTCTGTATCCTGCACTAATTATTTAAATTACTTTTTGGATTAATTTGAGGCAATTATATTTTGTTTTGTTTTTTCTTAACCAACCATTGCCCTGTTCTTCCCAAGTTTTTCACATTGGCTTTCACAGGAGCATGAAGAGGTAAGAAGGGAAGCTGTGAGAGAACTTGATATCAGCGCTCTAGCTTTAGTGACTCAGAAACATATATTTTGTATATAGAAAATAGTACATGTTCTACAGATAGGTTCCTACTTTCTATTCTTTCTCTTGACTCTAAAATATTTTTGCAACATACTAAAAATCATAAGATGTAAGAAGTGAAAGGACCTTTATTACAAAGAAATGTAGACTGTCACGACTCCAAGGCCTTTAGGATCCAGAATGTCAGAGCTGGAAGGGACTTTATGAATCACCTCCTAATCCATTTGAAGAAACTGAGGTCCTTGCGTCTAAAGAGTGAAAGTTATTTTTCCAAAACAGTGGTAGGACTAGGACTAAAACTGAGGTCTCTTGACCTGTTTCTGAAATAGAGTGCCATGGAAAAAAGTTCCTCTAAAAATGCCATGCTTTTATTGCCTCTAGAAGCCCCAAACCTCCATGATTTCCTGTGGTTTTTATCTGGTTGAATCTTTTGTCTTTTATTAAAAGCAGATTCCTTGAATTGCCTGAATTTAGGGTTTCCTGGCCCCTGGGCAGTATTTCCTGCAGGCTTGTGAGTTTTCTTTGAGGGGAAGCTTTGAAAAGAGTCAGAATTCGAGTAAATGCCTCTTATTTCCTGGTGTAGGAAAAAGGTAAGTCCTACTTCCCATCTTTTGCTCAGTTAAGTTTGGGCAATAAGCCCAGCCTAGAGTAATAGTTCTAACAGTTAGGGGAACCATACCTGAAATGTACTAGTCTCTGTCCAGATTTCTGAAGAAACACTTTTGTGCTCCAAATTTGTGTTGGTGAAGACTTCAAAGGGTGGGATCTCATTTGACACAGAGGCCATTTAGGTAGAGACAGTGAGGAAGAGACCCAGGCTAGAACAAGGCCAACTATCTCCAGTCCAGGCTCTGATGCCTGCTGGGTATAGGGTGTGGGGAAATAATCATTTTACCTCTTTGAGCTTCCTGATCTGCAATTTGGAGAGCATAATCTTTGCCCTTTGTACTCTTCAGGGATGCTGTGAGAATTAAATGAGAGACTCATCTAAATTGCTTCATAAACTCTAAAGTTTTATACAAACTGGGAAGCAGCTTGGTATATAGTAGAAAGAACTAACCCAAAATTCATTGTTGTCATTGGGTGGTTAGCATTGTAGATAAACAACCTAGGTTGACTCAATAGCAGGGAAAGATCTGGAGATTGCTTTGACTGAGGCCTTGGAACTCTGAAGGGTAATCAGGTCCAAGCAGAGGCTTACTCTTCCTTAAAGTTGTTTTTACAAGATTTTGAGGAAAGGGCATCTTTAGAAAACAGTTCAGCTGGATAAAAGACCAGGGGATTTTAGCAAACTGTAATTTGATTCTTTTTTTTTTTTTTAAAGCAACTGGGGTTAAGTAACTTGCCCAAGGTTACACAGCCAATTATTTTGTGTGGGTGTTAAGTATCTGAGGCCAGAACCATCCCCAGTTCTCCCAACTCTGGGCCAGCGCTGTTACTCACTGCGCCACCTAGCTGCCCCTGTAATTTGATTCTTTACAACAGCTCTGGGAGTCAGGTGATATTATTATCTCCATTTTACAGTTGAGGAAACTGAGGCAGATGGCATTTAAGTGACTTGCCCAGGGTCAGACAGCTATCGAAAGCTGGATTTGAGCTCAGGTCCAAGTCTAGCAGCTTATCCATTGTACTACTTAGCTATTCAGATCATCTGACTACCTAAAGATCATGACTGAAAAAGCTTAGATGACATATGTCAAGAAATCATAAATGAAAACTACCTGATCTCTTAGAACTAGAAGATAAGGTGAAAAGAAAAAGAATCCGTCAATCATCTTGAAAGAAACCCCCAAATGAAAACTTCCAGGAACGTCATAGCCAAAACTCAAAAGTTCCAAGTAAATATAAAAATATGAAAAAATTATATTTACATATACCAAAAGCAACCAAAAATAAAGCATTTGAGAAATAAGGAACTGCTGTCAGGGTTGCACAAGACTTAGCCCCTACCAATTTCTAGAAGAGAAGAGCTTGGAATATGATATTCCATATTCCAAACAAAAGATAAAGACTTAAAACAAAGAATAAACTAATCAGCAAAACTTATTAGAATCCTAGAGGAAAAAAAATGGCTCTTTATTTTATGAAATAGAGGACTTTCAAACATTCCTACTGAAAAAGCCAGAACTAAGTGGATGCTCTGAAATGGAAACAAGAGTCAGTAGAAACCAATAAATAAATAATCTAAGCGATTGGAAGGGACTATATTGATGATGGATTTTTACACTTGAATGGGTTTGTGGGGACAAGGGTCATTTCAGAACCCTAATATTTTCTAAAAGGTAAGGATAGATGGAACAGTCATAAGCAAAACAAATTCTAGAGTTGGGGGAGGCACACCAAGGGGAACCAAAGAAAAGGAAGAATTGAAAACCACTGTGATTGTACAGGGGATGGGAGGGGGTGAAGAGAAGAGAAGGGGCTAAATGGAGCAGGAATAGTTTGCTTCAATTATAGGTCCCTAATATTAAGCAGGCTTCTTCTTTTGTACCACCTTCATCTTTGTGGGGTTTAAAAATGTTTTAATCAACAAAAATCCACCTTCCCAACTCCCTCTCCCCTCTGTTGAGAAAAGAAATTATTTACAAACATGGATAGTCAGACAAAACAAATTCTCTCTTTGACCATGTCTAAAATACGCCTCAGTCTGTACTCCATTCCTTTTCTAACAGGAGACAAGTAACTTGTTTTATCACAAGTCCTCCGGACTCATGGTTAAGTATGACATTGATCAGTTACTAAACTTTTCAAAATTGTTTGTTTACAACATTGCTGTTGTGTAATTTGTTCTCTTACTTCTGCTCACTTCATTCTGCATCATTTCATGTGTTTTCCCAGGTTTCTCAGAAACCATTCCTTTCGTTTTTTCTTAAAGCACAATACTATTCCATCACATTCATATACCGTAACTTGTTTGGTTATTTCCCAATTTTCAGCTCTTTGCCACCACAAAAAGAGCTGCTAGAAATATTTTTGTAAATGAGTCTTTTCCTCTTTCTTTGATCTCTTTGGGATATAAATCGAGTAGTGGTATTGTATGGGGAGGGGAAGCTGTGGGAGGTTTGAGAATAGTTGAAAATGTCTGAAAGAGCTGCTTGATTGAGATAGTGATTTCATTAGAGAAGTATAAAAGGATTATCTTCTTAGGGTCCAGTTGACATTACACAACATAAATTTATAGTGGACCCAGTCAGCACTGTTTTGTGATTTTTTTTTTCCTAGCTTTATTTATGCATAGAAGTGAAGGCAGTGAATGGTGGGAGTGATCTGAGGATGAGGTTTGGCAGGGCAAGATCAACAAAACAATAAGGTGACAAGGGACCCAAGAGAAGAAGACTTGAGCAGAACTGGCTTATCAGGGGACAGAATGGTGAAAGAAAGAGAATGTACACAGTGCAGAGGTGATGGCCTGGGAGGGAACTAAGGGGGCAAGGGATTAGGTGGGGGGTGGAGAACATGGTTTGGGTTGCAAGGAAGAGGGAGAAGTAGAATGACAATAAACTAAACAGATAAGGGAATTCTGGGATTCTTGAACATGGAAGTGGTATGTATGTGGGAGATGGCAAGATCAAGGGTATAGTCACCTTTGTGATTTGGGGTGGAGGATTAAGTCATGTGAAATGAATGAGTTGAGGAAGTATGAGATTGCTGTTTGAAGGTGTGTCTGGTTGTATGTTTGAATCCTCTAGTGTGAGGATAGGATTTGAGGAGAAAAGAGACTTTGAGTCAAGCATTAAATTATTGAGGAAAAAGGGGGAGTATCAAAGTTGGTAGACAACAGCTGCCAGAATTTTGATTGGTTGGTTGAAATTAATTGAATGAGTCATAGGAAGGAGTAAAAGTATAACTAGGAAGGGCAGGGAGGCTTTATTATGGAGGGGGAGACAGGCTTCAGGGAGAGCCAGAAGATGGAAGAAGTAGGAAAAGAAGAGTTAAGATGAAAGCATGTTTGTTACCCCAGAAGCAGGTATTTCAGGGAGCACAGGGGAAGGGGTGGGTAGCTTTAAAATGGAACATTCCAGGGGTTGGGTTGAGGGAAAGGGAATAAGGGATTAGAACTGAGTTGGAATGATGACAACTGGGGATTGTTGTTAAAAGGATTTGTTTTTTGAGGGGAAAGTGGGAGGAGAAGAAGAAGTTAGCTGGACTCCCCAAAAAGATATAAAGAAAAGGGAGAAAATAGGGTCTTTGAAGCATTTTTTTAAATGCATAGAAGAGGACAGAAGGAAAGCCAAAAAGAATCACAGGGGAGCAGAATAGCTTTCAGAGTTACTTGTTAAATGTATTATCTATTTCAAAAGATTGTCAGTCACACAGTCAATAAACATTTAATTAAGCACCTATTGTGTGCCAGGCACTATGCTCAATGCTGAGAATGAAAAACAGAGAGAGAGAGAGAGAGAGAGAGAGAGAGAGAGAGAGAGAGAGAGAACAAGCTTACAACCTAATGAAGGAAGACAACACACAAAAGTGTTGGGAGAGAACTGAAGGACTGAAAAAGTGGGAGTGGAAAGTCACCTGATGAGGGGAGCATCGTGGCAAAGTTTAGAGGAGTGTGGCCAGAGTGAGATGGCTCATCTGCACCATTCATCCTTAAATGAAGGTTCTGGGAATGCCTCTCCACCTTGTCATTTCCAGTCGGAGGGAAGTGCCTCAGTGAGGTATGAGGTGCAGGGTTGAAGTGATCTTGCAGGATGATGAGGTTCTTACTGCCTCCATCCTCATTCTTGACTTCTCTGCAGCCTTTGACACTGTGATCACGCTTCTTGATACTCTTTTCTCTCAAGGTTCTCAGGACACTCTTCTCTCCTGTCTTATCTTACCTTTCCTTTACAGTCTCCTTTTCTGGGTCTTCATCAAAGTCACGCCTGCTAACTGTGAGTGTCCCACAAGGTTCTGTCCCGGTCTCTCGTCTCTTTCTATACTGTTTCAATTGATGAGCTCATCAGTTCCCGTGAATTCAGTTATCATCTCTATATTGATAATTCTCAAATCTACTTATCCAGCCCTGACCTTTCTGCTGACATCCAGTCTCAACTCTCCAGTTACTTGTTAAGTATCTCAAACTGGATGCCCTGGAGACATCGTAAACTCAACGTGTCAAAAACTGAACTCGGTATCTTTTCTCCTAAACCCTCTGCCTCTCCAAACTTCCCTGTTACCGTTGAGGACACTGCCATTTTTCCACTCCCACAGGCTTGTGACTTAGGTGTCATCCTCAGCTCCTCACACTCTTAGCCCACCATCCCCATATCCAATTTGTTGCCAAGTACTGTTGATTTCACTTTTGCAAAGTTTCCTGAATACAGCCCCTCCTCTCCTCTGGTACTGCCACCACCATTGTGTAGGCCCTCATCTCTTCATGACTAGATTACTGCAGTAGCCTACTGGTTGGTCTCTCTGCCAGTAATTTCTTCTTATACCAGTCCATTCTCCATTCAACTGTCAAAGTGATTTTCCTTAATCAACCGTACAATTATGTCACATGCATACCCACCCCCACCCCTGTAAACTCCTTTCTGTCACCTCCAGGAGCAAATATAATGTCCTCTGTTTGGCATTAAAAGCTCTTCATAACCTAGGGCCCTCCCTTCTTTACCTTTCCAGCCTTCTTATACTTTAAATCTCTTCTGCCCATTCTATACTCTGTAATCCAGTAACAGTGGCCTCATTTCTGTTTCTCAAGCAAGACATTCCATCTCTCACCTCCAGGCATTCCCTCTGGTTGTCCACCATACCTGGAATGGTCTCCTTCCTCATCTCCATCAACTGGCTTCCCTGGTTTCCTTCAAGTCCCAGCTAAAATCCTACCTTCTACAGGAAGCCTTTCCCAATCCCTCTTAATTCTAGTGTCTTCCTTCTGTTGATTATTTCCTATTTATCCAGTATATAGCTTGTTTGTACACATTTGTTTGCATGTTGTCTCCCCATTAGATTATGAGCTTCTCAAGGGTAGGAACTGTCTTTTGCCTCTTTTTGTATACCTAGCACAATGCCTTGTGCATAGTAGACACTTAATAAATATACCTTGATTGGCACTTGATTGAAATGAAGATTTCTATATAATAGATGTAATTTTGGAAATGCCCCTTTTATTTGGTAGTAAGTTCATACCTTTTTTTTAAGAGAGTCATAGTATCTAGAACTAGAGGTGATAGTACCACTGTATTTTGCCCTGATCAGATCATATATGGTTATTGTGTTTAGTTTCAGACTTTCCATTTAGAAAGGACTTTGATCATTTCAAGAACATCCAGGTGAGGGCCACTAGGAGGGTGAAAGACCTGTACTTCATGTCATATGAGGACCTGGGCATGTTTAGTTTAGAGAAGAAACTTAGGAAGACCCATATGGCTGTCTTCAAGTCTTTGAAGGGCAGGGAAAAGAGCATTAGCCTTGATCTGCTTGCCCCTGGAGGACAGAATGAGGAGCAGTAGGTTGCAGTTGTAGAAAATCAGGTTTAAGCTTGAAACAAGGAAAAAACTAAAACTATCTTAAAGGAGAATGGGCTAGTTGGGAGTGGTATTAGGTTTCCCCTCCCTAGAAATTTTTAATAAGAATCTGGGTGACCACTTGTGGAATATGTTGAGAGAATTCTTGTTCAGGTACAAGTTGAAGTGATCTCTCAGGACCTTCTCAACTGAGATTTTGTGATTCTGAGTCAGAGTCCTGACCCTTTCACTTACTAGTTGTAGGATTTTGGGCAAGTCACTTTACTTCTTTGGGGCTCAGCTTCCTTATATCTAAAATAAGAAGGTTAGACTAGATAACCACTAAGGTAATTTCCCCTCTAAACCCATTATTTTTGTTCCTATGACCATGGACATGTGTGCAGAAAGCTCTCCATGAAACAAATACCTGGAACATTGGGTGGTAACTAACTTATCCTTGATCATATCGTATATGTCAGAGATGGAACTTGAATCCAAGTTGTCCTGACTCGATTTGGTAACTGATCAAATATATGGGGACAGTGAGAGTAAGGTGTTGAGGATGACACTGTGGTTCCAAGCTGGAATGATGGTGGTGCCCTCCATGGAAACAGGAAAGACAGCGACTAAGCTCTCAAAATGTGGCGTCTTCACATGTTAGTTACAGAACATCTATTTCTGGCCTCAGTTTCTTCATCTATAAAGT
>NW_027186168.1:0-20523 GCF_028583685.1 Petaurus breviceps papuanus | reverse complement strand
TGAGGCTCAATGTCCTCATCTATTAAATGGGAATAATGACCCATGCTCCTTTCCTCATATTGCCATTGGGAGAATGCAGTGAGATGATGTGTAATGAGATGGAATAAATATCATCTTTATATGAAGGTGATTCACATAAAAGGAAATCTATAAATGTGAGAGGCAGAGTTATTTCTGGCACTCAGATATGCTGTCATAATTAGCATGATATCTTAATTTTTTTTGAAGTCATGTCTGACTCTTCATGACTCCGTTTTGGTCTTTTCTTGGCAAAGATTCTGGAGTGGTTTGCCATTTCCTTTTCCAGCTCATTTTACAGATGAAGAACTAAGGCAGATGGGGTTAAGTGACTTTCCCAGGGTCACACAGCTAGTAAGTGTCTGAGACCAGATTTGAGCTCAGGTCTTCTGACTCCATGCATGTTGCTTTATCCACTGTACCACCTTGGTATTTTACTTAGCTGTATGGACTATAAAAATTCTTCAATTTTATTTTTAGCTAACACAGGCTTCTTTACCCTGCACTACACCCTCTCCAAGTCATTTTGAACTCTCCTCTTCTCCCTCATGAGAACCCTAATATCCCTTAGAGCCCAAACCAGATAGTGTCTCACAAAAAGAAGCCCCAACACCCAAATATCAGAAAGGTATCCAGACTAGAAATATTTTTAGTTTCCCACCTTCCTGAAATAGATAGATTGGCAGCACTAGCCCATGTCACTTGACAGTGTTGACTCATCTCTAGTCTAGTATGTTGGTTTTAAAAATAGTTTTCCTTTCAACTTTTTCTGGGTTCTTAGTTCCTTTTGCAGTCGGTTTGGTACTCCCTGTGTTACTCACTTTCTTTTATCCAGAATATCAGTCCCAGAACCAAGTAGTCACAGCTGTTTGCTATAATCTATACCAGTTCTGAGGCTTTTCCTTTCTTTTTTTGGTGACCTCTCTGATAGTACTAACACCTCTTGCTGCCCCTTAGTTTCACAGGAACCCTACTCTTTTCCTTCCTCTGTGTGGCTTCAGGCCACATCCTATTTGGGGGTATGGGTATCCCACATCAGATAGTTCAGAAAAGTCCTGATCTTAAATGAGCAAATCTGCTTTGCAATTTAGATAACTAGTACAAGGGAGCAGTGGTTTCATGCCAAAAGGAGGCTGTGAGTATGAAGTGTGAGTCAAGGCCAAGGCACGTTTCTTGCCAGCAGCCAAAAGAGCTGATACCTGCTGATCACTAAGTAGACAGCATACTTCACTGGTACCTCCAGCTGGAAGGTGGTCTTGTTGGACTTAGGTGTGTTATTTTCACTGGAGGAAAAGAGAAAGTAGGTCATTTCAGTCTAACTGATGTTCCCTTTTGCACATATTCCCCTATGCCTGGAATGTTTTTATTCTTCATACCTTTTGTAGCCTCACCCCCTAGTGTCACCTCCCATAAGAATCATTTTCTGATTTCTTCAGTTCCAAATTGTTTTGTGTTTACTTATCTTCATACATGTTATTTTACCCCCAATAGAATGTAAATTCCTTGAAGGAAGGGACTATTAAAGAAAACCAACCACATTTGTGTCACTGGCACCTAGCACAGTGCCTGATACCTAGTATGAGCTTAATAAATGCTTGTTAAATTGAATGGAAACATCTGGGGAGGGACTTCAGAGGAGGAGTGGTTTGGAGGTAAGGATGAATTGGGAGGGAGGAAGTTCCATGCCTCTTGGGCTTACCTGCTCACTTCAGTTTTCATGAGCATCTTGTCTCCAAGGGTGGCAGTAGGAGAGACATCAAATGTTGCTACAAAAGTGACCTAAGGGAGGAAGGAACAGGAAATCCCTAAAAATATGAATTCTTCACATCCCCTGCTTCTTTTGAATCCTCGCTACGTGCCTAGCACACTAAGCACATAGCAAGTGCTAATTTCAGACTCACTGAACTGAAATGGAGTAACAATTAAATCTGGTTATACCATTATGTAGTGGGCATGTTCCCAGAGATAATTCTTTTTCTCTCACCTCTCCCCAACAGTTTTCAGAATGAAGTGAATTGCCCTAGACTTGGGTTCTTATTGACTCACTGGCTTTTGTTTCATGGAACATTTCAGTGAATGTTACTGACTTGATGTTACTGTCAATAAAGTTACATGAGGACCCATCAGAAGGAGAATCAAAAAGGTCAGAGAAAAAAGAGGTTCTCCTAAGGGAAAAGACACCAGACTCTTCAGAGGGGCCCTCCAAAGGAGTTGGTAGAAAGGAGAGAAATACATATACAGACATGCAGGGCTGTACATGGGACCACAGAGAAGCTAATATTTCAATTTGACCTCTATAGGCAATTTTGTGCATTTAACGTCTGGCACTAGATGGTAATTTGGAAGGAGACAAAATAGAGATGCTCAATCTCAGCCCTGAAGAGAGGTTCACAAAACTAAAACATGAAAATTGGCAAAGCAGGGCATTTGTTCTGAGGAACAATTCAGCCTAGCCCATCCTTGATCCTGTGGGTCAAGTGGGCTATAGGTCCAGAGGGAAGGTGGCAACCATCAGAGGAAAGTGTTGCTAGAAGCATTCAAAAAATGAGAAAAGAGTGCTCATGAATGTAAAGCAGGATACCAGTATTAGTTCATTTTGTATTTTTGTGTGTGTTTGGGATCAAATAAAACCTATCCTGCATCTGATGTCCTGAGTCAAATCCTGCTGTTCTTGGATGAGGTCAAAGTGAACTAGAGAGATTATTATTGAGAGATACCACCAAGGTAAACTTTGTTTTTGGTTCTAGGGATCAAACTTGTGTTATAATTACAATACAAAGCTTTATGTGATGAAAACATTTCCCAATTCCAGCTGACAGCTCATTGATTTCAAGTAACATCCTAGAAAACATAATCCCCTAGTACACACAAATGTATGGTTACTACAGAGGCACACACAGCTTTATGTGATGAGTCTGTTATAAAATCACATTTCAATTACTATAGTTCTATTTTTAAGGTAATAGGGGAGTTTTCCATTTAAGAGAAACTGAGGGGGAAGAATTCCTTTTTGATATGAAGAATTGCCCCTAATTTTTTAAGCGTGGATTTTCTGTAGATTGGATAAATGTTAAACATTAATTATTATTAAATTGGAACATATGAGTAGAGTTCTATATCACACACACACAAAATAAAGATGAGAAAGAAGCAGCAGTACAGAGAGGACTGTGAAGTAAGAGGAAGAGAAGAAAATAAGGAAGGAGAAAAGAGGGACAAAAAGGAAGAGAGAGAGAAATGGAAAACTAGAAAACTAGGAGATATTAACCTTAGCTCCTTCCTGAAAGATAGGATGATTAATGCTGCAGCCAATACCACTCAGGGCCTTGTTCTCTGGCTCTTGTACCTCACATGCAAGATGAACAGATTGCCGAGGATGCCAGTTCTGGTGGGTTGTAATAGATAAAAAAGAGACAATTGGAAAATAATGCAGAGAGACAAGGTAACTTGGGGGAGGAAAGAGACACTATCATGCTATTATGATGTTTACCTGGATCGCTGACACTCGTCGATAGAACAGTCCTGGGGAATATAAGAAGGTAACCATGGTCCTGTAAGAGTCTTCTCCCTGATTGGTCACTGTCACTGTCACATTCAACTCCAGATCACTCCCAACCACCAGGGTCTGTAGGCTATAGGGGAAAAGGTTGGGATTCGGGGTCGTGATTAAATTTGGGGTTTTCTTTCTGAATTAGAACATGGAAATAAGGGTCAGGGGCTGTGAGAATATATAGCTTCCTTGCTGTTCCTTGTACATGGCACTCTATATCCCTATTCCAGGCATTTTCATTTGTTCTCCCAGTTGCCTAGAACTTCCTCTCTCCTCATCTCTGCCTCTGGCTTCCTTTAAGTCTCAGCTAAAATTTTATCTTCTGTAAGAAGCTTTTCCTGATCTCCCTCAAATATTAGTGCTGTCCCCTGAGATTATCTCCAATTTATTATGTGTATATCTGGCTTATACATAGTTGGTTGCATATTTTCTCCTCCCATTAGATTGTGAACAATAGATGCTTAATAAATGCATCTTGCCTTGCCTTGATCTGACATAGGGAATTTAGAATTTCCCAATAAGCGCTGAAGTATGGTTGTAGAAAAAACCAGACTTGCAGGTAGTTATTGGCATTTTGGTTCCTGGAGGAGTGATTTCAGAGCTGGAATGTCTGATTTCTGCATGTAAGTCAAGACCCCAGAAGGATGATCAAGTAAGCAGTCATAAGAGAGGCTACCTCTTCATAACCCTTCATAGAAATATCAATAGAAATGCCTTAAAGAAGCAAAACTGTCTGAAATCCTTATAAGAAAATTGAAGACCATTAAAAATAATGATAGCATGGAAAAACACTCAGGCAAAATGGAAAAAGAGTACTATAAAATAAAGAATCAGGGGCCAAAATATTAGAACAAAGATACACGGAAATGATGTCAATAGTTGTATGAGAAACAAAACTATAAACCCCTCAAGACAAAAATGTCAGTGTGCTACAAACTCCAGTTGCCAGGATCTTGTAACATATGGCATAGGCAAATGTAAGAGAACACAGAGATATATCCAAGAATGCAGTTCTTTCTGCTGTCTTGGCTCTCCCTCCTGTCACAGTCACCTCAGCTGTGAGAGAACCAGTGTAGAAACTCTGATTTAGATGTTTGGACGAGAATACTTTATATAGACTGGCTTCGGGCATCCTCTGAGAGTGAGACAGATGCCCTTTTCAAGGTTCCTGGCAACAGTTGCTGCCTTCCTGACTTATAGACCAATTGTCCTGCCCCCTTCATTGTAGAACACAATAAAATTGATAATAGATACATTGAAGGAATTAAAGGAAAAAGACAAATCAGGAAAAAAATTGATAAAAATAAAGGGGAAACTGGGTGCACCTATATACATACATACATATATATATATATAATAAGGTATATTAGGATAAGATGATGATATGATAACAACAGTAAATAAGGACTAGTATTTATCTCATATTTTAAGGTTTGTAAAACACAGTTTAGAGATTAGTGACAAAAATAGGAAATAAAACTTAAGAATCTGTAGCAGAATAAATTAAAAGACAATGGTAGCAGGCACAGTTGGAATGAAAGAAGAACTGGAAAAGGGTTGAAAAAGGAATGGAGATTAAAGTGAAGGGATTGAAGGACAGATAGAATAGTTCACTTACCCAGAGAAATTGAAGGTAATGCCAAGGTCATCCTCACAGAGGCCATCTGTTCCACAGTTCTTCTCAAAGGGCAACTGCAAGGAAAATGCCTTCCTAATCTCTTCATGTCCAACATCTGAATCTTGATCTCTGATTTTTTTTTTACTAACTCCTCCAGAACCTAAAAATTCTGGCTACATCAATGAACAAGGATTTATTGAATACTTACTCTATGGTCTACACTGGGGAATATTCAAAGGAAAACTTGGACAAGCAGAACTGGAATTAGGAATTCTGGTGTCTGGGACAAGTTCAGAAGGTTTTAATCCCAGGAAGAAGGTGCAGGGTGGTGGAGGGGGCAGGCAATGAGGTTAGAAGAAGAGGGGACTTATTGTACCCATGATGCAATAGCTCTGAGAGACTCTAAAGAGGAAGATAACTGTGTGTGTGTGTTGATTGCAAAAAGTCCCCAAAGTGGGTGTACTGAGGAGTTGCACCAAGCAATCTCTTGCTGTATGCCTCCTCTCCCCTCTCCATTGGCATTGGGAAGAGGAGAAGAAGATGGGGGATGGGAAATATGGCAATGGAATGGCAGAGAGGCAGAACTTTCATGGCAGATGGTCTGCAGAAGACTATGACGTTCTAAGCCAGCGAGCCATGGAGGAAGAACCAGGACAACAGGGCATGAAGGAACATGCACTGCTGGATGTTGGCAGACTGGTACGAAGTCCCATCAGTCTATCCCTAATTATAATTTTGATGACAAAATCTTACGATTGGAAGAAAAGACTGGCAGATACTGAAAAAAAATAGAGAACTGATACTAAATAGTTTGGTACTTATTTTATGTGAAACAGGATTTCAGAGGAGGAAGAAATCAATATAGTCTGGAGTTGTTGGGGAAAAGCTTCAGAAAGTAGCAAGACCTTGAAGAACGGGAGGATTTAGAAACCCAGAAAGGCTAGGAAGGGCATATCAGGAGAGAAGCACAAAATGGTACACTGAGGACATTGAGACTGACACATCAATCAATTTAGAGAATAGCAGGAAGTGAGTTTGGGTGTGTAGGGTGGAGAACAGATCCTGGAAGACCTTAAATAACAGGCAGAGGAATTTTGGGCTGATGCAGTAGACAGGCAAAAATGAACCATTGTAGATGCTTGAGTGGGAGAATAGCATATATTAAAGACTCACGTGGGAGGTAAAGAGGTCCTGGGACCCCACATCTAGAACAGGTCTGAGGTTCCCAGATGACGGGATGTGCTGTCCTACCAGAGAGAAGTTGAGGCGCAGACTGATGGGGGTCACTGAGTCCTCCACACAGTACTGAGAAAGAATGAACATCAGTGAATTGAGGTCCATTGGCCCTCAGTCTATCGATCTCTCCTTTGCCCCCATTCTCTTTTCAGACTGAAGCATGGTCTCCATTTCATTTTTTCTTATGCACATGAGGCCATCACCTCTGCTTTTCCAAGCCTTGGGTGCCAGGCATTCTGCCCTTTTTTCCCTTTGCCTAGTCTCCATCTTTTACTACCTTTACCCACCCTCCAACCAGAGTGCAAGTTTTGCTTCTCAAATGTGTTTTTCTCAGTCAACACTTCCCTTTCCTTCCCAAATGCAGACATTCTACTCTAGACTCACTGGTAGCAGCAGTTTCACATTCTCACAGTGATTCCCCAGTCCCAGAGTTTTAATTCGATTTAGTGTCCAGTTCTTTGTCTCATCAAATACTGCACGAGGACTCCGGCGTCCCATGTCCAGAGCAAGGTCATAAGCCACAGAGCTTTGGACATCACCTGGAAGTAAAATCAGGAAGTAGAGCTAATTGAGCTTGGAACTCCCCAGTCTCGAGAAGGATTGCTAGGTCTGTTGGTAGAAGACTCACCCAGCTGGTCTGGAATACTTTTGTAAATAGTAAGGCAGATAATAGCAGACCCTGCTTCCTGGTTGGTGGTCTCCCATCTCCAACACTCAAATACAGATCTTGCCACCTCTGGAGGTGTGAATGTTATGAACACTTCAACTCTCAGGACTGGACATGTCCTGTGGTATATAAAATAGGGACTGAGAACAGAATATATGGGTTCCGGAAACAAAGTAATATGTTCAGAAGCAATATTTTGGTGATGGGGAGACAGAAGGGGAGGGGTAGAGGTTCTTCTCACCTGAGCAGCAGCACCTGCCCCTTGGCTCCCACAGTCACATCCACAAGTCCATCCTGGGTGAGATCTTGTCCCCCACTCAGTGACTGCCCAAAATATTGGAGTGTGGGGGAAAGGAGGGAGCCACTGATTCTCTGGGAGTGGAATTGAAATAAGATCAGAGATCATGCGAAGTTCAGTGGCCCTCTATAATCTGGCTCCGACTTACCTTTCTTTTTTTTTTTTTAAAGCAATTGGGGTTAAGTAACTTGCTCAAGGTTACATGGCCAGGTGTTTCTGGGTGGGTGCTAAGTGTCTGAGCCCAGATTCAATCCCCGGGTCATCCCGACCCTGGGGCCGGTGCTCTTACTCACTCGCTGTGTTACTTGGCTGCGCCTCCGACTTACCTTTCAGACTCATTTCGTATCCATCCCCCTTTTCCCATTACAACTAAACCAGACTATTAGCAATTCCTTTAACTTGATATGTCACTTCTGCTTCTGCACATGTGCATAGGTGCTCTCCCATGCCTTCATTTCTGCTTCTCAGGATTATTTTTTTTCCTTCTAAGTTTAGCTTAGATGCCATCCCCTCCAGGGAGCCTTCCTTAATTCCTGCAGGTAAAAGTGGCTTCTTCTTTACCAAATTTGTTTGGATCATGTAATACACTTATCTGTGTCCATGTAATATTCTTAGTCATAGAACATAAACTCCCTGAGGGAAGGAACTATATAATTTTCAATATACTCCCAGCACCTAGCACAGTTCCTTCAACATAATAGGGATTTAATAATTGTTTAGTGAACTGAATTATGTACATTCAGATAGAAAGAGTGTTGATTTTTCCCCAGTAGAATATAAGCTCCTTGAAGGTAGGATCTGCTTAGTTTTTTTCCTAAACTCTGTTTCCTAGCACCTCATATAGTTCATAATATATAATGCATGGTATATTTCACTAAGTATACATAGTAGGCACATAAAACATGTTTGTTGAATCAAACTGAATTAATGATATCTCTAATCAAATGCCCAGAGTTTTGGCCTATTCTGCTGGACATTTTTGCCAATGACTTGGATGAAGGCATAGATGAAGGTGACTAGCTGGTCTCAAAAGTACCTCCCAATTCTGAGATGACATATGTCTAAGAATCATGCCTTACCTGACTATAAGACGGGTTAATACCAGGTCCAGGTACACCATGAAACAAATAGATGGCTCCCTGGTTTTCTTCCTCTCCAGGTGCCCCCACCACTACATCTGTCATTTTGTCCCCATTCGTGTCCCCTGCTACAGCCAGTGCTGCCCCAAAACGGCCAAAGGGATACCCTTGCTGCCCACGGAGAACAACTTCACAGGTCCATTTGGCCCTCTGGAAAATGAAGATTATGATAAGTAACCTTCAAACCATGTACTTGAGATACTCATTCCCACCCAAGAATCAGGCTTATTATCCCCCATCAACTGACTTACCAGCTGAGGTATGGGACAAATGGACACCTGGCCTCCTCGGTTTTGTTCATAGTAATAGGGGGCTCCAATGAGGATCAGGTCAGTGCTGTTATCTCTGTTCACATCAATGGGACATATGGTTGCCCCAAAATAGGATCCTACCTGAGATGACAGATTCTGAGGTCATATTGCACTCTCTCTTCCAAAGAAAAGAGCCACTATGATCCTTCTATTTCTCCAGATTCAAGAGCCCTTTTCCTTGGAGCTTCAAAGTCCACTTATTTCTGAGAAACACACACACACACACACAGACTCACACACACCCTCCATCTCTGGCTCTTCCTCTCTCTCATGCTTCCTCTCTGTCTCTCTCTTTCTCCTCCCTCTGCTCATTCCTCATAATTCCATGCTCTTAGTTCTTTACCTGTGTCCCTTTGACTTCAGCCTCCTGCTCCCAGATGCCACTAACATTGGTGAAGGCTACAACCTTTCCTGTGTGCTGGTATCTAGGGGCCCCCAGGACAAGTCTCTGAACTCCATTCCAAATGGCTACCATAGCAGAGTAACCTAAAGAAACAAAGCCCCTGTGGATCCCTACAGTTTCCTTATGCATTGTATTCTGTTCTCCTGATGGGATGAGGAGGGGGCATCCAGGAAGCAGTTCTCTTCCCAGACACAAGAGCTTTCTCTTCCCTCCCTACATTTCCCTTTCTCTCTCTCTTTTTTTCTTACCCAGATAAGCATCATTCATGTCCTCTTTGGAAGTCTTGATGAAGACAGGGCCTTGATTTGAGGAATATAAAAAGACACCTCCAGACCAGTCGAAACTCCCTACAGCTCCTAGGACTGGTCCCATCTGAGACCAGAAAACATGTTAGATCTAGAAGTGTTGAGATAATGGAAATACCCCATTCCCAAAATAAGCACCTGTCATAGCCATGGGTTTTAAAAAAAATCTCCCCTTTATCTGCTTGTAATCCTCCCCTCCCTTTCCCATCTTCACATGGGTGGGGGGATTCACTTACAGATGTAAGGGCAGCACTGAAGCCTGCCTGAGACATCTCATACTGGAAAGAGATGCTGCCTCCAGACTGAGTACCTGTGGGGATATGATACACCTGATTCTGGGAGGCCCTGGAAACTTTAAAGGTTGAAAATGAGTAGGGAGGACAAGCTTTGAGACTAAGAGTTGGTATTTCATTCTTAGGATCAAATGTTGTTAATATTATTTCCAACTTCTCACCAGAGGAGACCAGGTAATGACAAGAAATCTGGTAAGGCTAGGAGATTGGCACTGGAGCAATCAATCGATCAATAAACACTTATTAGGTACCAATTAAGTGCCAGACACAGTATTAGGTTTTGAGGATACAAAGACAGAAATCAGACAATCTCTGCTATCGAGTAACTTATACAAAATTAATACAGGGCAGTTTTTTGGGGAGGAGTCACTGGCTCATGGAGAGCTCAGAAAAGTTCTCTTGTAGGTTATAGAAACTGAGTTGAAATTTGAAGGAAACTAGGGATTCTAAGAGGCAGAAATGAGGAGGGAGTGCATTCCAGGTATGGGGAAAAGCATAGAAATGGGAGTTGTCATATATGAGGAACATCAAGAAGGCCATTTTCTCTGGACCATAGAATGCAGGAAGGGGATACACTTGGAAAGGCAGGTTGGAGGGATGTGGAAAAGTTTTAAGTGCCAAAAAGGAAATGTAATTTGGAGTCAGAAGTGGGATCAGGATAACTTTAATCTATTGTACCAGTGAGCCACAGTTGCAACCTACCCTCGATAGCAAAGATCTTCTCTTGAAGCTGCTCCTGGATGTTCTTTAGAGCACTGAAGTTATTCACCCGGAAAACATGTTCATTTGCAGGTTTTGATGCAATTATGTTCAGTTCCTCCCGGGCACTGACATACTCAAAAGCATCTCCCACCTGCAATCAGCAAACTGTGGCAGAGTCTGATGGGGATAGACTCTCACAGCTGAAGGATGGGTTCCCTTAGAAAGGATTGCTGTCTGCCAGGAAGGGGCAGAGATAGCAATCACAGGGCCCAAAGGTAGGGGGAAGATGTGCCTTTCTCTAAAACTGAAATGAGTATCCTGCTTTGGGGAAAAGTAATAGGTGGGGCTGGGAATAGGGCCCTTACCCCAATTGCGTATCGGATGACTCCTGCCTGGTCTGCCTGAGGAATGACATCTTCATATTGTAGTTTATCTTTGTATTTCTCTCCATCGGTGATTATAATGAGGATCTTAGTGGCATTCTTCCGAGCTCCATTCCAGCTTTGAAATAATTCAGTTCTACACAAGGAAAAAAAAGGGATAAACCCTCTTGGAGATTTTTTTTCCTACTGAACAAAGATAGGACTTTTGTTCAAATCTAGCCTCAGACACTAACTGTGTGATCCTGAACAAGTTACTTAACTTCTGTTTGCCTCCATTTTCTCATTTGTAAAATGGAGATAATAGCAACTACCTCCCAGAGTTGTTGTGAAGATCAATGAAATAATAATTGTAAAGCCCTTAGTATAGTGCCTGGCACATAGTCAACATATAAATGGTATTTATTATTATTAAATGGCTACTGGATTATATTACTGAGAGAATAACTGTCACTACTCTGCCTGAGATCTATGCTCAAAGCTGTCTTAGTTGTGGGGATTAGTTATGGTTCAGCTCCTCCTGAATCACGGGAATGTAAAGTACTCCAAGGTAAGGATTAATTTCTACGAAGACTTGCAAGAACACGGCAGTTCAAGTTGCATCACTTGGCACCTTCACTCTTTCTTAGTCCCACTCTTTCCTAGCAGGTCCTAGGGGTCTTCTACTGGGAGGATGATGAGGCAGATAGGAGAAAACTGACTTTGAGTTTAGGGAGAGAGTGAAGCAGTCAGTGGGTCACTGAGATGCAAGTGGTCTTAGCGAAAAGAATATGTAAGAAGGAGGGAACTCACACTACTTTTCTGATGGCGGTGGCAGTGTAGGTCAAGCCCTTCAGCTGCAAAATTGGATCCACTAGCCTTCCCCAGTTGGTGCTCTTTTGGAAATCCGTAAAAGTAAAATGTGTTTTAAGTAGGTTTGAATACTGCATCAACGAAAACTGGAAAAACCAAGAGGAGGTGGTTGGAAAAGTGGCGGTGGCCGCCACTGCTCTCCAATCCCAACCCAGAAAGTCATTCATCCACCCTCCATCCAACCAACCAAAATCTCCATTCCCATAGAAAACGAAACTTAGCTGCTATGCCACCTGTGAGCTACAGATAGTGAAAACCAGACCTTCCCCTCCCAGCCCTCACTTGTGTGTTGGTTTCTTTGGACTGGTCAATTACAGCTCTGACAAAGCTCTTCATTTGCTGAAAGTCATGGGACTCAATGCTGGCAGAGCCATCAATCAAAAAGACAATGTCATTTTCTTGCTTTGGGCACTCTGTGAGTATGAAAAGAGAGAGACATAAGGCTCACAAATTGATCAGTGAAGTCTCCTGATACAAATTTTTCTTTCCAAATAGAATCATAGTGGTCTTTGAGTTGGAAGGCACCTTAGAGGTAATATAGACCAACCTCCCACCCCATGCAGGAATGTCTTTCTTACCTTTGCATACACCTACTGCTTGAACTCTTCAAATCATCAGTAGCTCCCTAGAGAAGGGACTTTTCAACACTGGCCAGAGCAGAACCTTTGCCCTTGAGGATCAATACTCATAGTCCAGTAGAAAGAGTTCCCACTTGTTTCCCTAGTCCCTGCTTCCTCATACTATACTAGAGTTCCCCCATCGTGACATCAGAATATTAGAATTCCCTTCCACTCACTTCAATGAAGAGTATGGGTCTAGTCTTTGGCACAGGACTCTATGAGCCTTTGTCAGGATTCCCAGAGTTAGGTTTGATGAGTCCTAGGGTAGCCAGATACATAAGACAGGTTTGTGCTATATTTGAACTCCTTGTGACCCAAGGCTCTCTACCAAAACACCTAGGTGCCTCATATTTGAATATAGAAGGCATAGATGGTTTACGCTTTGCATATATACAGTGACTATAGAGCTCCAATTTTCCACAATGGTCTCAGTTTCAAGAAAAGGTGTTTGTAATACGATACTACAGAAAGAATATCTTTGGTTAGAAGATAACGTCCCAATTTTTGGTTTTGGAAAAATGTGATCATCATGTATGGGAATATGGTCACCCTTACTCTGACTTACCCTGTAGGGCTGCTGGAATTATCTTACATTGCTGCACCTCTGAATCCAGCACAAAACAGAAACCCTTCATGTATATATTCTCCCCGCAGGTTTGGTGTACTGTAGGTCCACAGGCCTGGGGAGAAGAGGGATTTGAGGGGAAGGGCCTGACCCCCTGGTATCAAGGTATTCCACCTGAGTTCTAGGAAGAAAGCTTTCCCAGGCCTAATTAATCCTAGTGTCTTCCCTCTGAGATTAACTCCAGTTTGTCCTATTCATACTTGTTTATACATAGCTCTTGGCATGTTTCTCCCTCATTAGACTGTGAGTTCTTTGAGAGGAGGGGCTTTCTTTTTTTTGTGTTCCCAGTCCTTAGCACAGTACTTGACATGTAGTAGGCACTTAATAAATGCTTGTTGACTTGACTTGATTCTTTTCCCATTTCCCAACTTTTTCCACACCCAGATATTGTATCTTTTGATCCCCCACCCCTCCCATCTTACAGAACCCTGGATGTCCTGTGACCCCGGTGAACATACCAGTAGGTGAGAGGAGTCTGTGTCAGCAGTCAGAGAGAGCCCCAGTGACATGTTCATTGCCTCTTGGGGAACTGGGGAGACACAGACATGCATGATGGTCAGATGTGCACAGTCACACACATAAATAGGGTACAGGGAACTAAGTGGAGGAGGAACTTCATTTTAAGGAGTGTTGTTAACACCTCTTCCACAAGTGAGGGCAGCATAAGAAGTATCCAGCCCTGGGTCTTAGGATTCACTGGACTGGTCCATTTTGTGGGGAATTTAGTTTCTTCTCAGAACCTATCTAAGGACTTTGTTCCTAGCTCCAGGACTTTAATTTTCATCACATTCTTGTTCTTTCCTGAGCACTAAATTTCCATTTCAATCCGAACTGCTCATGTTCCAAGTCCCAAACCAACTTAACTTGCTGGGTGCAGAGATCTGCTGCATGTAATCAATCAACTAACACAAATTTCTTAAGTATCCACTACCTGTTAGACTTGGTCGAAGTGCTGGGCATGCAAAGACCGAAATGAAACAGTCCTTGCTGTAATGGAACTGAAATACACATTTTGTTGTTGTTGTTTAGTCCTTTCAGTGTATCTGACTCTTTGTCACCCCATTTGGGGTTTTCTTGGCAGATACTGGAGTGGTTTGTCATTTCCTTCTCCAGCTCATTTTGCAGATGAGGAAACTGAGGCAACGAGGGTTAAATGACTTGCCCAGGGTCACAGACCTAGTAAGTGTCCCAGACCAGATTTGAACTTAGGAAGATGAGTTTTCCTGACTCCAGGTCCTGTCCTTTATCTACTTTGGCCACCTAGCTGCCCAAATGAGAGTACACATATAAATATAAATACAAATATACATGTATATAAAAATATAATTTGGGGGAAGGTAGATCAGGAAAGGGTTTTGAAATATAGAAGATGGTTTTTAAATTGAATTTTGAAGGAAATCAGGAATTCTAAGAGGCAGAAGTAAGGAAATGTATTCCAGACATAGGGGCATAGCCTGTGTGCAAAAACACAGACATAGGAGAACAAGCACCATGTTTGATAAACAGCCAAAGGGTCAGTTTGACTGGACTGAAAAATGTTTGAAGGGGAGTAATGTATAATAAGCCTGAAAAAGGTAGGTCAGGGTCAAGTTGTGAGGGCCTTGAATGACAAGTAGAGGAGTCTGCATTTGATCCTAGAGGTGGTAGGGAACTCCTCTAGTTTATGGAGCAAGGAAATGACAGGATCAGATCTGTGCTTTAGGGAAATCACTTTGGCAACTGAGCAGGATTAGAGTGGGAGGGACCTGTGGTAGGGAGACCAAGGAGGAGCCCACTGCACTGGAATACTCTGAATTGAGAGGTGATGGTGGATTGGCACAGAGTGGTGGACATGTGAGGAGAGTTTGGGGACAAGATGCCATAGATGTTGGGAAGACATAATTGTCCAGATTTGACCCCTGACTGAATGAGTGGAGTGACAGGAAGTGAAGACAAGAGGATGATCCTGAGGTTTTGCGTCTGGGGGACTGGAGGACCAGTGGTACCCTCAAAGAAATAGGGAAGTTCAGAAGAGGGTGGATATCTCTCTCTCCTCTCCTACTACCATCATTATAACTTAGGGCTGCCTAACTTTGGAATTCTCTCCCTTTCTATCACCTACTGCCATATTCTCCAGACCACATGAGCACATTTTTTAGGATTTTTTTTTTAACAAGGGCAAAGAAAATATACAGATTCAGAAATAACTAACTAGGGGGAGGTAATTAGAAGCATATGTAAAAGAAAACAAAATAGTTCTAGTCCCCTTGGTACTTAATTTTGAAGCTCTTCTTTCTAATTATTCTTTAGGGCTGATGTTGGTCTATGATCCATTCTAAGCCTTGAATACTGAACTCCTTCAAATACATGAACAGCCCCATGTTAATTTAGGATTTGCTCAAGTAAGAACTCTGGATTGAACTCATTGGACTGTTTTACTATCCTGGGCTCACTCTCAGCCAATCAGAAAGCTTCCTGATTGCATTGTAGCCTTTTGGCTGCTTATATCCACACTCTTACTTAATAGCTCTTTTATTTGCTTTCTAACCACCTAGGATAAGACAAGAACATACAAACAGATAGAGAGGACAATATTCTCAGAGCTTCAAAAATAAAAGAAATTCACCCAGACACACAGGTAACCCCCCAAAAGCAAAAAACCATCACTTAGTAATCTGGAAGAGGAAACCAAGAATGGGATATTGATGGGGCAGGAAGCCATCAGACATCAGATAACAATGGAAAAGGTGAGAATTGAAAACAAGGGTGACTGGTACTCACTCTGTAAGGGGATGGGCAGGCAAGTTCTAGTACCATATTTACACTCATAGAGTCTCCCTGTTTGGTTGGCAGAAACCCTCACCAAGGGAGCTCCCACTACAAACCTGGGGACGTAGAATATTGGCATGTAATCAGAGGTTGAAAGGGAAAAGAAAAGATATCCACAGAGGACAAAATGATTACAATATTAACACTCATGCAGGAAGATAAAAAGGGCGTTATTAAAGGTCATGGCTTTTTCTTAGCAAAGGTCAGTGTAAGAATTGAGTCCCTTCCCCCCAAACAGGGAAGTAGGTTGGCACAGTTCTTCCTTTTCCCCCATGCATTATTATTTTAGTTACTGGGAGAGCTGCCAATGGGGGTAAAGCATGACCTTCAGGTCCAACATGTGACCCATTCCCTGCCCCTCCCCACTTACTCTCACAACCAGCCCCGCAGAATACCACACATAGGGCTGTCCTGGAGTGATGGCTGGGCATTTGAGAATAGCTTCACATTCTCAACAAAGGATATTCTTGAGGTATTGCTGGTGAAAGGAGCAAAATGATGCTCCTCTCTTCTTACCCAACTCCCAGGTCTGCTCATGGGCACTTGAGCCCAGAAAGCCAGGAAGGGAAAAGGCTTTCACAAGTGCAGTATCCAGCAATACTTACCGAGATTCTTTAAACTGGACAACACTCTGCCCAAAACCAGCTACATCTTTCTGGAAGATAATGGGATGTTTGATGTCCAGGTTGAATCCATGACAAGAGGCCAGGGCTGGGAATATACATACATACATGTATATATGCATATAATGATTAATAGTGGGATCATACATCTACAACTGGAAGGGACCTCAAAGACCATCTAGTCCAACTCTCTTACTTAACAGATGAGGATACTAGGTCCAGAGAGGTAAGTGACTTTCCTGACTCACTGGGAGTCAATATCAGAGGTGGGATGGGAACACAGTTCCTATGATTCCAATATGACAGCTAGGTGGTGCAGTGGCTAGAGTGCTGGGTCTGGAGTCAAGAAGACTCGTCTTCCTGGGTTCAAATCTGACCTCAGACACTTACTAGCTCTGTGACCCTGGGTAAGTCACTTAACTCTGTTTGCTTCAGTTTCTTTAGTTATAAAATGACCTAGAGAAGGAAAACGGCAAACTATTTCTATATCTTTGCCAAGAAAACTCCCAATAGGGTCATGAAGAATTAGACATGACTGAAAATGACTGAACAACAACCACCTGTGACTCCAGAGCTACTATTCCTTCTATTAAAGGTGCCATCACCTCCTGATCCCTTAATTTTCCCTTAAAACTTTTTATTTCTCCCCAGAAAATAAATTTTCTTTTTCTATTCCAGGATCTCATTTTTTTTCTACCAACTTTGCATCCAGCACCCTGGAACCATCTATCTGCTTCAGATCCCTGTCTACTTAATTTTTCTAAGGGAAATAATTCAGTTTTTCTTCTTTCCTTCAATCTTCCCTTTAAGAAAAAAAACAACTCTGGGGCCAAAGGGGAGACAAAGGGTAGGTTACTGGTAGTAGCTAAAATCATGTAATCACAGAATTTTTGAGTTGGGTAGGACCTCAGCCACCAGCTAGGCCACTGCATACCTAAAATAAGATTACCCCCAAAATGGTCATTTGCTCTCTGAAGACTTCCAATGAGGAGGAACCTATTATCCATTTCACTGTTTTACATCTCTGTTGGAGAAATTTTCCTTTTTTTTCTTTATATTTCTTTAAAATACCACCACCCAACTAAATGTAAAAAGAATTTTTAAGATTAATTTAAAAAATTTTAAGTTCCAAATTCTCTCCTTCTTTTCTCTCCCTCTCTCCCTCCTTTATTGAGAAGGCAAGAAACTTGATATAGTCCATACATATGCATTCAATGCAAAACATATTTCCATATTTGTCAAGTTGTAAAAAAAAACAGATCAAAAAAAGAAAAATTAAAGATAAAAAAAAGTATTCTTCAATCTGCTTCCAGATTCCATCAGTTCTCTCTCTGGAGGTAGATAGCATTTTTCATCATAAATCCTTCAGATTTATCTTAGATCATTTTATTGATGAGAATAGTTAAGTCATTAACAGTTGATCATCATATAATGTAACTTATTGTGTATAATGTTCTACTAGTTCTGTTTTGCATCAGTTCATGTAAGTTTTATCAGGTTTTTCTCTGAGCGTCCTGCAGCACAATATCATTCCATTGCAATCATATACTACAACTTGTTTAGCCATTCCCCAAGTGATGGGTATCTACTTTAATTTTCAATTTTTGTCACCACAAAAAGAGCTGCTATAAATATATTTGTATACATAGTTCCTTTTCCTTTTTTTCTTTTTAAAATCTTTTTGAGATACAGACCTAGTAGTGGTATTGCTTGGTGAAAGGGCATGTGCAGTTTTATAGCCCTTTGGGTATGTACCAGATTGATCTCCAGAGTGGTTGAATCAGTTTAGAACTCCACCAACACTGCATTAGGGTCTCAATTTTCCCATATCCCCTAAATATTTGTCATTTTGTTTTTCTATCATATTAGTCAATCTGATAAGTGTGAAGTACCTCAGAGTTATTTTAATTTGCATTTCTTTATTTAATAGTGATTTAGGTCATTTTTTTCATGTGATTAGAGATAACTTTGATTACTTCATCTGAAAACTACTTGCTCATATCCTTTGACCATTTTATCAATTGGGAAATGACTCTTATTTTTATAATTTGACTCAGTTCTATACATATATTTGAGAAATGAGGACTTTATCAGAGAAATTTTCTGTAAAATTTCTTTACAATTATAATTCCTATGAATTTTCCTCCATCCAATTTCCCTTGCTGTTAATCCTACTTTCTCTTTCTCCTTTTACCGTGTCCATTCTCAAGTGTTTTGCTTCTGTCTACAGCCTCCCTTGATCTGCCCTCCTTTCTACCATCTACCCCTACCCCTTCTTTTATTGACTTGTGCTCCTATTTTTCTATAGAATAAGATAGATTTCTATACCCAGCTGAGTGTATATGTTATTCCCTATTTAAGCCAGTTCTAATGAGAATAAGGTTTAAGTGCTTCTCCTCATTTTTCCCTATTTCTCCCTCCACTGTAAAAACCTTTTTGTGTCTCTTTTATGGGAGATAATTCATCCCATTCCTCTTTCTTACCTGTTAATTTTATTTTTTAGATGTCATCCCATTATATCTGACTCACATACATGCCCTCTGTCTATGTAGACTCCTTCTAACTGCCCTAATAAGTAGAAAGTTCTTAGGAGTTACAAGTATCATCTTCCCATGAAGGAATGTAAACCTTATTGAATCCCTTATAATTTCTTTCCTGTTTACCTTTTTATGCTTCTCTTCAGTCGTGTATTTGAAATTCCAATTTTCTATTCAGCTCTGGTCTTTTCATCAGGAATGCTTGAAAGTCCTCTATTTAATTAAATGTCTTTTTCCCCATGGAGTAGTAGACAGTTTTTCTGGGTAGGTGATTCTTTGTTGTAATTCTAGCTCCTTTCTCCTCTGGAGTATCACATTCTAAGCCATCCAAACCTTTCTTGTAGAAGCTGTTAAATCTTGTGTTATCCTGACTGTTGACCCAATGATATTGAATTTCTTTCTTTCTAGTTAATTGCTAAATTTTCTCCTTGACTTGGGAGCTCTGGAATTTGGTAAAAATATTCCTGGGAGTTTTATTTTAGGATCTCTTTCAGGAGCCAATTGGTGGATTATTTCAATTTTTGTTTTACTCTCTGGTTCTAGGACATCAAGGTAATTTTCCTTAATAATTTTTTGAAAGAGGGTGTCGAGGCTTTTTTTTTATCATGGCTTTCAAGTAGTTCAATAATTCTTAAGTTATCTCTCCTTGATCTTTTTTCTAGGTCAATTGGTTTTCCAATGATGTACTTCATATTTTCTTCTTTTTTTCTTCTTTTCATTTGATTTGATTTTTTCTTGATGTCTCATGGAGTCATTAGGTTTTACTTACCCAATTCTAATAGAATTACCCAATTCTAAGAAATTGTTTTATCCAGTGACCTTTTGTACTCCATTTTTGACTTGACTAATTCTATTTTGATGAGGAAACTGAAGCAAACAAGGTAAGTGACTTGCTCAGGGTCATACAGCTATGAAGTGCCTAAGGCAAGATTTGAACTCAAGAAGAGCAATCACCCTGACTCTAGACTCAGCATCCTATCCACTGCACTGCCTGATGGATGTATGTGTATCTTTGTGTGTATGCATATGTGTATATATACACATATACGTATGTGTATATATACATGTGCATATATACATATACACATATATGCAACTATGATTGACCACTACTTTCTTAGAAATTAATCTTCCTGAGGTGGCCAGGTAGCACAGTGAGTAAGAGCATTGGCTCCAGAGTCGGGATGACCTGGGATCGAATCCGGGCTCAGACCCTTAGCACCCACCCAGAAACACCTGGCCGTGTAACCTTGAGCAAGTTACTTAACGCCAATTGCATTAAAAAAAAGAAAGAAATTATTCTTCCTTAAGGCTGTTTCAAAAAGAAAACAAAACAAAATCCTGGATGTGTCAGAAAATGATACCTATTCCCTAGATGTTAAGGAAAACAAACATTCATCTGTATATTCAAATGTAAAGTTTATAGGAAACTCCACTGTTTTCTTTTACCACACTTCTGAGGTCATTGACTTAGGAATATCTGAGAAGGCTTCTCCTTGGACCAATACAGCTTTTAATCTTAGAGTTTTGACTGAGGG
>NW_027186167.1:0-11332 GCF_028583685.1 Petaurus breviceps papuanus | reverse complement strand
ACTCTACTCCGGTCTTCTCCACTCTTTTCTTTCCATCTGTCCTTTTTTCCTTCTCAGAGCTCCAACGTATAGACTTTCAGATGAGAATTTGCTTGCTCTTTCTACCCAATCACCTCACCTCCCTTCCCAACTCCAAGGCAAGAGGCCTCCACTCACCTGTGATCAGTAACACAGCTCCAGATGCCATAACTGGAGTGGTTTTTGGAGCTGCCTCCGAGGAACTGAGTAGTGCAGGGTGAGGTGGGAAAAGAGAAAGGGAGGAAAGGAAGCAGACTGCTGACGAGGCTTTGATGGGGGTTAGCTGGATAAATTAGTCAGCAGTAAATGGGGGTGAAGAACTTGTGTTAATCAGAACAGAAGAAGCAGGCTAAAGGAGCACACTTTGCAACCAATGAACTGCCTTCTCCTGTTTTGGCTCCTTTCCAGAACCCTATCATCTTGTTTCATTCTCCCTACCAGTCCCCACAATTTGATCACTCAGGTGCATCTCTAAGGAGGGCTTGTTTAAAGGGAGGAGAGAGATGGAAGAAGGGGTGGAGGATGAGGCTTGACATGATCCCAATTCCATTATTAAAAGAAACACATATGGTTGATTCGTGCCTTTTGATTTCGCATTGAAATAATTTCTGGAAATGTCACTCTTGTCTCCTGCAAATTGAACTCTCCTAGGAATAAGGAAAAACGATATAAAGAAAAACTAATAAAAAAGCAAAGCCAGCTGATGCAGAGACTCCCATTTTGCAATGTATGCATCATTGTATCCTGGTAGCCCCCTCTCTTCTGAGAAGAGAGAAGTTGGTTTCATTAGCTGTCTTTGAGCACTATTACTAGTATAGGATTTGCTAATACTTTCACATTAGACATTAATCATATTATAAAGATGGATTATAACCAATGGAATGAACAATGGGAAAGAGGAAACAAAACCAAACAAGAAAAAGAAAGAGAGCAGGTAGTTTGCTTCAATCTGCATTCAAACTCGATTTTTTCTAGTTCTTTCTCTGAATGTACAAATCTCTCTCCATAATGAGTCTTTTGGAGTTGTCTTATAATCTTCCATTGCTGAGAAGAGTCCAGTCTATCAAAGTTGGTCATCACACATACATTGTGACTGTGATTGTGTATAAATTTCCCCTGGTTCTGCTCTTGTGACTCAGCATTAGTCTGTATAAGCCTCTCTAGGTAAATATGAAATCTGTCAGCTCCTCATTTCTTATAGCACAATAGTATTTGATTACTTTCATATACCACAACTTGTTTACCCATTCTGCAATTGGTGCACATCCCCTTAATTTCCAATTCTTTGCCACCACAAAAAAGAGCTGCTATAAATATTTTTTTGCATATGGGTCTTTCTCCCACTTCTGTGATCTCTTTGGGATACAACCCTAGAAGTGGTATTGCTGGGTCAAAGGGTATACAATTATTTATAACCCTTTGGGCATAGTTTTACATTGCTCTCCAGAATGGTTGAATCAGTTCACAACTCCACCAACAATGCATTAGTGTTCCAATTTTTCCCCATCCTCTCCAGCATTTGTCATTTTCCTGTTTTATCATCTTAGCCAATCTGACTGGTGAGATATGATACCTCAGGGTTGTTTTGATTTGCATTTCTCTAACCAATAGTGATTTAGTTAATATTATTTTTTATTGTGGTATGGTCCCTAGGCCATTTTTTTCAAAGAAAGCATTTGTTTGGTGAGTGCTACCAAAACAAGCAAATAAATTAACCTTTAAAAAACTCTTCCCACCCAAGTTAACATATGCCAGTATAGTCTCCACAAAAGTCCACTGGTTATATCTCTTGACAAAGTATTTCAAAGAGTGTTTGAACTTTTACTAAAACAAGGTTTCCCAAATTTGCTAACCTTTTCTGTGAAAACAAGTGGCTATAGTAATATGCTGCTTAGCAGATATTTTCTTCTATATTTTTTTGTGTCTCCTTTACTTAGCAGTTGACTCTTTTGTCATAATATTCTTACATCACTGTCATTTCTTTTCCCAATTCTTCATCTACCTCTTTTATTTAATTATTTTTGGATCTCCTCCAGGAATTCTTTTTGGCCTGATACCAATACATATTTTCTTTGAGGGTTGGGATATAGCAGTTTTTTATTTTCTTGTCTTCTGAGTTTACATTTTGATCTTCCTGGTTACCATAGTTACATTCTATGTTCTTATTGCTTGTTCATTTTTTCATCCTATTTCTTGACTTTTATCTTTATATATTAAAGTTGGACTCTGCACCCAGGGTGGAGGGGGCACTGTCCCAAGCTTCAGGTTTTTTTGTGTAGCTGCTTTCAGACCTAGTTCTGGGGTTCTGTAAGCTTTCAGTTCTTCCATGCTGGTATGATCTAAGGCAAAGTGTGCTTGCTACTCTCATAGCCTGAACTATGATTTGTAAGTGACCACAAGCATTCTTTTCTGCCCTGAAACTGTGGCCAGGGCCCTCACTCTCCTTCAGTTGCAAGCTTTGGTGTGCCAGTGCTCCTCCTTGCCCTGGGACTGTGATCCAGGACTATGGCTCAGATCTGAGTATGGGTTATGCAAGAGTCCTGTACTCAGTGCCAGCAAAGGGGACTCCTGTAAGCTCTTCATGACCAGTTGTCCATCCCCCAGTGGCTCTGCAAGCTGCTATTGCTGCTGATTCAGTCACGCCCCACTCCCCCCAAGTCTTGTTACTGATTTGCTGGGTGCTAACTTGCATTGGTGCAGCCTGTGCTTGGCTGCATTCTACTCCCACCCGGGTGCAATAACTGGAAAATATTTTCACATCATCTTTCTGTGGGTCCTGCCACTCCAGAATTTGTTTTGAGGCATTATTTAAATTTGTTAGGAAGAGAATCTGAGAGAGCTCAGGCGAATCCCTGCCTTTTCTCTACCATCTAGGTCCTGACATGTCTAATACTGTTTTAGAGATTCAATTTGTACTCCTGACCAGCAAACCTCTTCTCACTGCCTTCTTCAGAATTAAAAATTGCTTAATATTTATATTTTAACAGAGGATCCTAGGACCCAAAGGACTTTAAGACTTAAAGGATTGAATGTTTAGCTCCATGGTAGGCAGAGTAGGAGAGATATTGTGGATCACTCCTGGCATCTCTCAAGTCGTGGAATCTACTCAGAACAATGTTTTTAAAAGTATAAAAAAAATACATAGCACTGCAAAGAAATCTAAATATATTGAAATAGTTATTCCAACATAAAGGGAAAAAAGGTTCATGCGATCTAAGCTAAAATATACCTAGTGATGCAAAGACAAAAATGAAATTATCACTGTCCTCAGGGATCTTTTATTCTAATGGGGAAACATGTATAGAATAAGCCCATTACAGAATGTGGACACTTCAAGGAAGAACTATGAGTTTCTTTGGGCCCCATGGTTGTGGAGGGACCCAAGAAGCAATAAAGTCATCCCTCCCACATGGGGGTGAAGTGTCTCTTTAGGCTTATAAGTTTAGAAAGTCTACAACAGGTTCATTCACAAAGAGCAGGGAGGTATCTTGAGGCATCATGGCATAGTGGGTCTGAAATCAGAGGCAGGAACACCTGGATTCAAAGCTCACCTCAGACCTTTATGGTTGTGAAACCCTGAGCAAATCATTTAACTTTTCTCTTCCTCAGTTTCCTCTGCATGTATAAAATGAGAGAATTATATACAGTGACCTCTGATCCAATCATCTGATGACCTTTAAGAATTGGGCTTATCTAATGATCTCACCTAGCCTGAAGAGGAAGATGGTGGAAGGACCATTAGGAAGAAGAGAACAAGTAAAGAACTGATCTCTTCTTACTCTGTTATCCCTAGCCCACTGACCTGATCTCTGGGGGCCAGATGAAAGGCTATTCTCAGGGCTCCTCTTCCCTGGGGGTTGGGAGAGAGGGTTATGTATGGGAAATTACCATTGATTCTGACAGCAGAACACAGTGCCCTGCCCTTTTTTCCTTCCCTCCCCCCTTCTCACTTTGGGCAGCTGGTGTGAAAAACAGCTAATTACTTGTCCTCACCTTGAGGCTGATAAAAAAAAAAAAACAACACACCTTCCAAACCCAGAATAGACAGCTCCTGGTGGGTGCTTGCCAGTGTTCCCCAACCTTTGCTGGGAACTACATTCACCATATCTACTTCTCAGATACATACACTGATTGTTGTTACTGTTTTTTGTTTTAGATTTCCAATGGAAAACTGAGAGGCAGGACTAATGACAATTTTGTAGCACTGAGGGGAACAGGGAGATATTGGACACCTTTGTCCTTGTATGAGACAAAGATTTCTGGTACCCAATGCTGGGAACCTTCTGTCTTGTGACTCTTCCCTTTCCTATGCCTGACCCTCAACACTGACAGGATCAACCCACATTCAGACCCTGTGTCACTGATTTATTTCTCCTTAGAAAGGAAAGGAGCAGACTGATTCCATCTAGACACACTAATGATGGTCCCCCAGCCCTCCAGCCTGCTAGCCCTAAAAGGGAAGTTGAAAGGCTAAAGAATGGGTGGGTTGACTCAAAGACAAGAGGTTTTATTCAAACATGCCCAAATGACAATGTTTCCCAGGAAGTGTGACAGGTTTTGCACACCCTGTGGTTGTGTCATATAAAGGACTCAGTTCCATTCCTGGCCTGATGAAGAAGAGTTTGTAGAAACAGCCTGACGAAGGGCTCTCATCTCAGACGTAGCTTTGTCCAGGGAAAGGGAGGGCTGAGATTCTACCCCTATGAGAACAGGCCCTAGGAGAGTGGGATGGCTGCAGGCTAGGAGAGTGGGATGGCTGCATCAGGAGATGGGGGCCAGAGAGTCTTCATTTTTCAGATCAGCTTCTTCAGCTTTACCTTCCATCATGTCCTTATACTGACGTTTGAAGAAACCAAGCTGTGTGTGCCACAAAAGGAAGTGAAATCAGAAAGGACAAGTCTGGAGGGAGTAAAGGGAACTTAGAAGCATGGGAGAAGGGGGATGGTCATTCTGGGGAGGAGGAGTCTTACCTTATACAGTCCAAGTGTGATGAGTGCCAGCAGCAGGAGTCCCCCCACAGTGCTGCCCAAGATGAGGGGGATGGGGTTGTGGATTTCATTTCGTTCCACCACTGTCTCTACCTGGTTTGGGGGAGACCCAATTGATCAATCAACATGTATTAAATGAGTATTATGCGCCAGACTCTCTGCTAAGCAAATCCTTTCTATTTGAAAGGATCAGATTTTGCTGACAAACCTCATTATCATCTTAGTTAATAGTAATAGCTAGCATTTATATAATGCTTTAAGGTTTGCATAGTGCTTTACAAAATTATCTTATCTGAGCCTTACAACAAGCCAGAGAGGTAGGTGCTCTTATAATCCCTGTTTTACATATAGGGAAGGTAAGGCAGTCAGAGATTGACCTGAACTGAGGTCTCCCTGACTCTAGGTCTGGGGCACCACCTGAGCCTGCAACCACTTTTCTTCCAACCACCCTGGGACCTGCCCCTATAGAAAAGCCTCTGGAGACCTATGAAGAAATCCCCTTTTTATTGTATACTCCCAACCTTAAGCAAGAAAGCCCACTAAATACCGACTTATATCATACCATGAAATGGCCTTATTGACTCCATGGCCAATTACCTGGTTTTTCAAAAAGGCCTCTTGTCCTGGAAGCTGGGAATACTTTAATTCATTAAAACTTATTTTAGCTGAACTCACAAACAACAGCTTCTTCTGCAGAGTCTGCCAAAGAGAGGAAGGAAGGCTGAAGTAGCTGCTTCTGGGGAAGTCACAGAGCCATGACAATATTTCTACTTTGGGGTAGGGAATAGCAACATCTGAGAATGAGGACCAGAGTTGATTTGGATGGAGGACCCTTGGGAGGAATCTGAGGGCCTGAAAAGAGCACAGGCACAGGGTTAGGGGTCCTTAACCCCTTCTTTGTGTCATGGCCTCCTTTGTCAGTCTGGTGAAACCTATGGACCACTTCTTAGAATAATGCTTCTAAATGCATAAAATACATAAGGTTGCAAAGGAAACCAATGATATTGGAATGTAGGTATCAAAATACTTAAAAATCTATTAAAGAACAAGCTTATGGACCCCAGGTTAAGAACCCCTGAAGTAGAGCATGTAGGTTCAAATTTCTCCTCTAATGCTTGTGAGCTGGGGGACCTCCTGGGCTCTCAGATGTCCTTTTTGGCCTCTCCCACTTCTAAAGCCTCACTCCTACATCATCTCCCTCCACCCCCACATACCTGGCTGACCCAGCCAAAGCTGAAATTGCCTTTAATGATGAAGTTGATCTCCTCTTGGATTTTGAAGGTGGGGATATCACAGCCAATTCTCAAGCAAACAGCAATGGAACAATTCTGGGGAAGGGAGAAGACTAGGTTCTGAAGGAGTCAAGTTTAGGGTTCAGGGCTCAAAATCACATCGACTTCCATTTAGTTTGAGGTGAGAGAGTGGGGACAGTTAGATATGAGACAGAGGTGTCTCTGAGGTAAAATAACAGCCACTGAACAGAGCATTTAACCTCTCTGTTCTCTTAGTAAATTGGGGATAATTCTGGAGGTCATCCTCACCAGCACTGGGCTCTTCTGGATGTGAGTCAGGAAGTCAGAGTGAGTGGGTTCTTTTCTTTCTGTGGCACACTGGATGGATAAATCCTACCAAGAGAAAAATCAGACAGAGACAAGGTCTTTAGTGTGAAAGAGGAGACTGAGGATTTGTTGGAGAAACAGGGAAGTTATGGTCCAATTCAAAGAAGGCACAGGGAAGTAACTCTTGCATTTGCTCCAAGATTACCTGGGGGTAAGTGACCTCAGTCAGATTCCACACAGACTCCTTGTTCAATTCCATGGGGACCCAGAAGTCTATGTGGACAGGTAGAGCCCACTGTCCTAGGTTGTTTATCTGAGAGAGAATGGAGAACAATGTTTTGAATCCTGACTCTCTCCTTGACTCTCCCCCAACTCACACTAGAGTCTATTCCCATTGGGAACCCCATACATTTTGTACTAAGTACAGTCAAATCCCATTGAAAATGACCCTGGGGCAAATTCCATTGGGAAAGGCCAGTGTGGATGGTGGTGGCCTATAAGACAGACCCACCACTGATATGTTTAGGCTGAAAGAGCAGCCCGTGCTCCAGAGAGAACTGACCCCCTCATGGAAGGTTGGGACACAAGGGTGAGGGATGCCACCCTGGGAGTGGGCCTCTGGAGGCCTGTGAGGTAAGGAAGAACCCCCACCCCATGTCTGTGCCATGGGGCAGAGCCCCGTTTTGTCCATTCTAGTTTGGGCTCTGCTTCTTAGTCACTATGTCTTTCCCAGAACCCCAGGGGTTTTGGTCCCTCCTCCCTCACTCGGTATCTGTGTTCAGTTGTGTTAATTTGCTTCTCTTCTGAAACCGAGAAGTTGAGATATTTGGTGGAGTCTTCAATGCTGGTGGAAAAAGAGAAAATGTTAATGGAATAAACAACACCACGGAGAGCCCCTGAATAAGCTGCAAGCTGAACAAACAGGGTCAGGTTTGAGATTAGTTAGGCAGCATATGCACAGAATTTGTAGGGTTAACAGGGACCTTCGAGGTAAGCTAGTCTAGGGGAAATGACTTTTCCAAAGTCACTCAGTTGCAATGGTGGGGTAATGGGGGCCTGTTGTGAAGTGACATGAAGGGGCAATTGCTCAAGTAGAGAGTATGGAAAGAGTAGCTGTGTGGGAAATCAAATTCTATCGTGGCTTTGGAGTTGGGAGTGTTTTAGATGCTATAATCACCTGCACACCTGGGAAACCACTGCTTGAGGAAGTGGACAAAGGCATGGCAGGTAAAAAAGTATCTACTCTGCTGGCTATAGGCCAGCTAGTTGGTGCAGTGGTAGAGCAATGGGACTAGAGGCAGGAAGATCTGAGTTCAAATTCGGCCTCAGACACTCACTGGGTGATCCTGGGCAAGTCACTTAATCCCTGTCTGCCTCAGTTCCTCATCTGTAAAATGGGAATATGCCAGAGAATAAAATGGCAAGCCACTCTAGTATCTTTGCCAAGAAAACCCCATGGACACTGTCCATGGGGTCATGTAGAGTCAGCTATGATTCAAGAACTAGATGACAATATATTAGTTTTAGCAGAGAGTGCTGCACTGGGAATCAGGTGACTTGCACTCTAATCCAGATTAGAGGCCACTAATTTGCTATGTGGTATCAGTCAAGTGCATTCTCCCTCTTGGGGTCTCAGTTTCCTAATCTGTAAAATGAAGGAGTTGAACTCTACCTTCTCTAATATAACTTCCAGTTTATCAGTTCTAGGGTGCTATGAGTCTAAGACAAAAACCAACATATATACACACATATATATACATACATTTGTATATATATATATAGATATATGTATAAACTCTCTCTATATAATTTAAAATGATTGACTTTTAAAACTTTAATAATAATTCACACTTTATACAGCATTTACTCTGTGACAGGCACTATGCTAACTGCTTCACAAATGTTGTCTCATTTGATCTTCACACCAAGCCTGGGAAGTAAATGCTATCATGACCCCCTGTTTACAGTTTAGGAACTGAAGCATACAGATGAAGTGACTTGCCCAGGGTCACACAACTAGTGTTTGTAAGTAAGGAAGGTTGGATTTGAACTCAGGTCTTCCTAATTCCAGATTAGGCATTTTTACTGCATATGCACTGTGTCATTTGAAACTCTCATAAAGCCTGGGAGATGGATATTATCCTCAGAAAGATTTAGGAGCATGCTCAGAGTTTTTCATCTGCTCAGTGTATGAGTTGGGATATGAACTGTGGTTTTCCTGACTCTGAGCCCAACAATCTGTCTCCTGTGTCACATTCAGCTTAGAAAAACCTAAGTTTAGATTAACTACTCAAACCATAATATACTTCCTCTTCTTATTCCAAAATCTGTTCTTCTGGAAAATTTCAAATTTCTTGGCCTTTGTGGCCTGGGTTTGGGCCTTGCCCCCTTGCTCTGGTGCTGGGGGCAATGCTTGCAAGGGCATTGAGGATGATGTGTGTGTCTCTGGGGAGGGTGGGGAGGAGAGAGTAGAGGAGAAGGCAAGCATGCCTTGCCTCCTGCCCAGTAAGGGACACAATAGCAGTTGAAATTTGAAAGTATTTCTAGCATCACCTCTCTCTGCTAAGCGCACCGGATGTGGAATCAGGTGTCCTAGGTTCTAAATCTCCACTGCTTACTACCCATGTAACTTTGGGCAAATCACTTAAATTTTGTGGGCCTCAGTTTCCTCATCTGTAAAATGAGCAAATTGGAATTGATGATTTTTAATTTTTATTTTATTTCTCTCAATTACATGGAAACATGATTTTTAAACATTCGTTTAAAAAAGGTTTTTTGTTTTTTGAAAAATTTTTTTACATATTCTTTCTTCCCTTCCTCCTCTCTTCCTACCTTGAAAAGGCAAGCAATTTGATATAAATTATATATGTGTAGTTGTGCAAAACATTTCCATATTAGTCATGTAGCAAAAAAAGTGGATACCAAAAAATCCCCCTAAAGAATGACAAAAATTTTAAGAAGTGTGTTTTGAACTGCCTCTTTCTCCTGAGATGGATAGCATTTTTCAGTTTCAGAAGAGCAGATGATTTCTAAGGCCTCTTTGACAACCATGATGTTGCTCACTCCCTGCAGTTAATCACCCTTCCCTGAGCTGTTCACACCTCTGCTCCCCAGGGCTTAGATCTTGCCCTTAGATCTTAGATCCTTTCCTTCTGCTACTGTGAAGCTTGAACCACTGGCCACATCCTTCTCTGGGTCCCCCTGTCACCTCAATAGAAAAGGTCAGTCTTTATTAATTGCTAGATTCTCCTTTCAGAGACCCTCAGGAGCATAGGAAGCATGCCCAAAGCTCACGATATGATGGGGAACTCAATTTGACTTCCAGACTGTGGAAGTCTTTATGCTCATTGGCAGTGTGCCCTGTGGCCAAAGGGAATGTCCTGTTACAGTGCCTGTCAGTTTCAACAATATGTATGGAAGGGGATAGACATGAATATGGAAGTTTTTTTTTTTTTTAAAGCAATCGGGGTTAAGTAACTTGCTCTTACTCGCTGAGCCACCTGGCCTCCCCTAAGCAATTGGGGTTAACTTCCTCAAGGTTACACGGCCAGGTGTTTCTGGGTGGGTGCTAAGTGTCTGAGCCTGGATTCGATCCCCAGGTCATCCCCGACACTGGAGCCGGTGCTCTTACTTGCTGTGCTACCTGGCCACCCCAAATATGGAAGTTTTGATGCGTAAGGAAATGCAAGGCCAGAGAGAGGCACTATGGCTTAGGTGGTGGATAGCTGGCCTTGCAGTAAGGAAGACCTGAGTTCAGCCTAGATCAATCACTCAATCTCAGTGCCTCAGGAGAGTTTCTTTTAGATTATCAGTTTCTGAGTGAATGAATTTCCTATACTGAAGAAATAATAAGGCCAGTACAAAGAAACTCCCCCAAACCCCCCAAACCAACCCAAAAGGCCAAAAGGCTTCTTACTCTACTAGGGACTATATACCTCAGCACACAACATGCAGTAGGTGCTTACTAAATGTTTCCTGAATGAATGAGCTGAGTTTTCATGTACTTTGGTCTCACCTGCTCACAGTGGCTGAGGATCCAAAGACAAACGTGAAATTTTTCCTGTCCTCAAGAACACAATACAGGTGTTCAAAAATTGTTTTGCTGACTTTATTTCATTTGTTGTTGTCATTCCTTTGTTCAAGAACTTTCCTTGGCTCCCTATTGCCTACCATCTTTTAAAAACTCTTCAATGCGACTTTCAAAGTCCCTAGTCATCTGGCACCTACGTGGTGCAGTACAGAGAGTGCTAGGCATGTAGTCAGGAAGACCTGAGTTCAAATACAGCTCCTGATCCTTCATAGCTGTGTGACCTTGGACAAAACACTGAACCCCATTTCCTCATCTGTAAGATGGAGGTGATAAAGAGACCCAGCTGAAGTCTCACCTTTTCTGTAAAATCACTGTGAGGTCACACAATATATAGACTCACTTCTTCCTTTTTAGAACTTTTAGAGAATGGGAACTAAGGACTTAATAGTTGATTACCTTCTGTCTTTTTCTGTTTCTTAGTCATAAGTTTTATTTCCACCACAAGTTTGTAAATGTAATGACAGTAAGGGCAGGCATTATCCATTTTCTGTCTGTTGTTAGTCTGAATAGAAATGAGTTAAACCAGTGTTGGCATCATGGAAAGAGCCCTGGATTTGGACCCACCAGAGCTGGGTTTAGATGCTGGCTTTACCACTTATCTGTGTGACCTTGATCTGATCACTCTTTCTCTGAGGCTCAATGTCCTCATCTATTAAATGGGAATAATGACCCATGCT
>NW_027186166.1:0-10095 GCF_028583685.1 Petaurus breviceps papuanus | reverse complement strand
CAGCTGGATCCAGGATCACAGGCCTAAATAGCCAATTAAATAATCAATCAGCAATCATTTATAAAGTACCTACTATGTGCCAGGGACTATGATACGTCTTCTTTTTTTTTCTTTTTAAGCAATTGGGGTAAGTAATTTGCTCAAGGTTACACGGCCGGGTGTTTCTGGGTGTGGTGCTAAGTATCTGAGCCCAGATTCGATCCCCAGGTCATCCCGACACTGGGGCCGGTGCTCTTACTCACTGTACTACCTGGCCAACCCTGTGATATGTCTTCTATGCTTACATAAAAACAATGGAAAAATCGTTGACATCCAAGAGCTTATAATTGATTGGGGGGAGACAATATTTACATATATAGGTATGTACAAAATATATATGAATAAAATATAAGGTAACTTTGGGGAGTAGTTACTTTTAGCAAAGAGTGAGGGTTGCTTAGGAAAGGCTTTATGTGGAAGTTGACATTTAGTCTGAATCTTGAAGAAAACTTGGGACTCTTAGAGGTGGATGTAAGAAGAGATGTCATTCCAGGTATAGAGAACTGCCAGGGTAAAGTCACAGAAGCGGGAGGTGGTGAGGGATGTATGAAGAACAGTAAAACCACAGCCAGTTTTGATGAACTATAGCATTCATGAAAGGGAGAATGTATAGGAAAGCTGGAAATATAGGTTCAAGTCAGGTTGTAAAGGACTTTAAATGCCAAAGAATTATGTATCTAATCCTAAAGCTAACAGGGGGCCATTAGAATTTATTGAGTAGATAAATGGTATGGTGAGATGCTTGCTTTAGGAAAATGATTTTGTGAAGGCAACTGTGTGAAGAATAGACTGGAATAGGAAGAGAATTGAACCCAGAAGGTCAGGAAGGAAGTGGCAGTGGTCCAGTCAAAAAGATCAACAAAGAAGTAGAGGATCACACAAGGAATCATTAAGTTCCACTGTGCTGGGTGCTGAGGATCCAAATAAAATCAGTGAAATGATCCCTACTCACTGGGAGATTAGATTACAATGAGAACATACACAAGCATGTCCAGAATAGATATAAAGACAAATCATTCCTCTCTAGGCTAGACTGCAGACTTTCTGAACCATTCCAAAGTCCCACTTCAGTCCTGGAATTAACACTTCAAAGTAGCCTGTGACCTCATCCTCAATTTGGATAGTTCCTCCCAGAATCTCCATTTGAGGGGACACCCAAGCTATGTCTTATTTCTGCAGTAATCTGGATTTTTCTCTAGCATGTGCTTATTCTGTCCCCCTTCTTCTTCTTCTTCTTCTTCTCCTCCTCCTTTTTCTTCTTTCCTCTTATTTTTCTTCTCTCTTCCTCTTCTTCTTCCTTCCCTCCTTCCCTCTCTCCCTCTCTCTTTCCCTACAATTTTCTTCTCTCTGTTTGTCTCTTTTTCCTTTCCCTCTCTATCTCTGTCCCCTCCTTCCCTTTCTTTGAGGGTAGAAATTGTCTTTCTACTAGTATTTGTATTCTCAATGCCTCCTCCACAGTGTCATAATAAATGCTTCTCAGTGACTGCAATGCAAACCAATCCAAAGTAGTTAAATATGATTGTTGGAGACGGAGGGTGTCAGCAGCTGGAGGGACCATGAAGAAAGTGGTGTTCAAATGATATATTCAAGGAAGAAAGGAATTTTTTGAGGTGGGCATTAGGAAAGAGTGCATTTCACACATAGGGAATAGTCAGCATGAAGGCAGAGGGAAGATTTGCATGTTGGGCGTGAGGAATGGAGAGAAGACCAGTTTTGCTGGATATAAGAGGGTGAGAGAGGGAAGAATGTTCAACAAGGCTGGAAAGATAGTTTGGGGCCACTTTGTGAAAGTCTTTAAAAGCTAAGCAGAGGAGTTTCTACTTGATACCAGAGATAATAGGAAGACACTGAAGTTGAGTGAGTTGATGTGAAGGTCTTTAAAAACTGAACAGAGGAGTTTCTATTTGATACTAGAGATAATAGGAAGTCACTGAAGTTGAGTGAGTCGACTTGACAGTGACATAGTCCAATCCAGACTCAAGAAAATCACCCCAGTAGCAGTATGGAGGACAGACTGGAGAAGATAAAGATACTGCCAGGGAGACCAATTTGGAGGCTTGTGTAATAATCTAGGTGAAAGGCAATGACTGTTAAGGTGGTGGTTGTGTGAGGACAGAGGAGGATTTGGATGTGAGAGATGCTGTGGAGAAAGAAACAGCAATAGATTAGATGTGTGTGGCGAGGGAGAGGAGTCTATGATAGTGCTGAGATTATGACCCTGGGAGGCTAGAAGGAAAGGAATGCCTTAGACAGAAATAAGCAAGTTGAAAGGGTTTGAAGGGAAGATAAGAATTACATATTTCTATGAAAAGAATATCAATGACATGAAAATTAATAAGATATTGTTAATACATGTTAATAAAATTTAGATAAATAAAAAGGAACTATGTTATTGTTGCTATATAAAAGTTCAGGACATGGGAATGGGAAACCATTGGCTGGTTTTTCTTTGTCTCTCCCACTTCCTTTTCTCCTCTTAATCCCCTTCTTGCCCTACTCTGTTTTCTTTCACTCTGGTGAAGAGAAAGGTAGAACTATAGGCTAAAGAGGCTAATCCAAATGATTTTGTAGGTCTATGAAAACACTGGGTCTTAGAAGATAGGCCTTCAGCTTTCCTCCTTGTGGCCTGAAGTCCCTTAGGTCTCTTCTGAATCTAACTTTTGGGTTATTTCTGGCCTAGAAAGAACAGCAGAGAACATCCAGATTTCCCCTTATCTATCTAGCTCCCTTGCTCATCACCATTCAGTCATTATTCTGTATAACCCATATAGAATATTCTTGGGTTCTCCTTTTATGAGGTGGCATTGACTTTTCCCTATCTGGGCTACTCCTATTTTTTTTTTATTCTAATCTCAAGTGGGATGCCATCACCTGAAAGAGCTTGGGGGTCTTAGTTACTGATACTGGTTTTAGGAGAAAGGGAAGAGGAATGTGCTTGTTTGCAATGGGTACCTGAGTTTCGTGAGCTGCTTCAATAGGAAATTCCTGATGATTTTGTCTTGAAAATCATAGTTGACTGTCCAGTAGACACAGAGCTTTTGGTACTGCATAATTAATTTCAAGACTGTCAGGAAGCCTTCAGCTGTGTCAAAATCTGTCATCCCATTACCTTGCTCCCAGGCATAGACTGTCAGAAGTTCCAGGGCATACTTTGGAGGGAGGGACCCTTTCTTCTTCAATTTTCTGTGACACTGAAAGCCAAGAAAGAAAAGATAAAGTATAAAGGAAATAAAAGTCACTCAGTCCTGTCATTGCTTCATAGCACCACAAACCAAAACTGACAGGATGAAGGTACAGAAGGCCAACAGATGTACTAGACCACAGGACACAGACCTGAGGGATCATTGCCTTCTCTCCTGCTGAAGAAATGTGAATTTTTAGATATTCAGGTGCTAATAGGAAGTACAGATGTGTTGCTCCTATGGGGAAGAACCTGGGGATAGAATAAGCAAAGAAACAGATATTTGGGCTCTGTTGAGTGCCTATAGCAACTTGAAATGAGGAAGTTTTCTCATGTTGAGTAGGATGGAGAGAAGACTAGGAAAAAGGTGGTGGTATACTGAATATTCTTTCTTTTTAATATTTAAAAACATTTATTTGGGCAGCGAGGTGGCACAGTGAGTAAAGCACCGGCCCTGGAGTCAGAAGGACCCAAGTTCAGTTCTGGCCTCAGACACTCAACACCCACACAAAAAAAACTAGCCGTGTCACCTTGGACAAGTTACTTAACCCCAATTGCCCTCCAAAAAAAGGCAAAAAAAGCATTTATTTTTTTCAATTACATGTAGGGACAATTTTCAACATTTTTTTTTTTAAAAGATTTTGAATTCCAAATTTTTCTTCTTTGCATCACCCTCCTCAAGACAACAGGCAATCTGATATAGGTTATACATCTGCAATTGAGTAAAATGTATTTCCATTTTAGTCATGTTGTGAAAGAAGAAACAGAACAAAAGGAAAAAGCCAAGAAAAGAAGACAGAAAAATGAAAATACTATGCTTTGATCTGCATTCAGACTATAGATCTTTCTCTAGATGTGGATAAGATTTTCCATCACAGTCTTTTGGAATTGTCTTGCATTGTTGTACTGCTGAGAAGAGCTAAGTCAATCATAGCTAATCATCACACAGTGTTACTGTTACTATATTCAATGTTTTCCTGGTTCTGCTCATTTCACCCAGCATCAGTTCATATAGGCCTTTCTAGGTTTTTCTGAAATCTACCTGCTCACCATTACAGCCCAATAGTATTCCATTACACAACTTATTCAGCCATTCCCCAATTGCAGGGCAGTTGGATCTTCTTTCTAACAAAAACATTTGAGAATCAGCTGAGTACATATGCTAATCTCTTGGGGAAAACTAACAGCAAGATTCACTGACTCCCATATTTCTCCCTAACCTTCTTCTGGAAAAGCCTCCACATTAGCTAAATATGTCTAATTATCAAGAGATATCTATTTTAGCTATATTTATAGAGAGTAGTGGAATGCTTTCCCTTCTACCCTGTGCATTTAATAATCCCTGGCTTCCTTTAAGGCCAACTCTAATGCTAGTTTTACAGGAAGAGTGCAAGAAGAATAAAGTACACTTAGACTACTAAATCAGATTGGAATAAGATTAGGAAGGATCTTCAGAACCAAGAGAAAAAATTTATGTCTTATAATCATGTCAGAAATATGGAGCTATGGCAGAGTTTTGATCAAGAAAATGCATGGTCATACTCATATATCAATGAGATTATTCTGGCAGGTAGAGATGGATGGATTGGCATGGAGAGGGGAGTCAGAGAGACCATTTAGAAGGCTATCACAATAGTCCAGGCAAGAGATAATGAGAGTCTGAATGACCATAGTGGCTGTGCGAATAGAGAAGGGAATAGATTGGAGAAATTTCATGGAAATGTTTGAGGGAGAGGGAAAAATCAAAGGTGACTAATTCTGAGCTGTGAAGTCTGGGTGGTTGGGAAGATAATGTGGTCATCAACAGAAACAAAAAGAGATGTTGATGTGTTGATGGGGGAGATAATAAATTAACTTTGGGATGTATTGAGTTTGAGGTTCTGGTGAAACATTTAGTTTGATGTTTAGGTAAGAGTCATTTGCAGAGAAGTGATCATTGAACTTGTAGAGTAAAGAAGAGGAGAGGGTGTAGGACAGAGCAATGGAGAATCACACACATTTAGGGCACAGGAGGGGGATGGTGAATGATCAAAGGAGATTAAGAAGGATAGATTGGGCAGATTGGAGGAAAATCAGGAGAGAACAGTATCATAGAGGCCCATGCAGGGAAGAGTATACAAGAAGAGAGGTTGTCAGAGGTGTAGAAGACTGGAAAATCTCAAGGGTGGATGAGGGCCAAAAAGAGGATGGTGGTTTTAATAATAGATGGTCACTAGTGACCTTCAAGAATATTTTCATTTGAATAATGATATTAGAAATCTGATTCCAATGGACTGAGGAGTGATTAGGCAAGCATTTATACAAAAGACTTTTCCCAGGAGTTTAGCAGTGAAATGGCTAGGGAGGGTTAAAGCACTATGGATTGAGGGGATGGCAAGGTAAAGAGGTACATGGAAGTGTTTGTATATATTATAAACAAGTTTAAAATTCTGGGTGACTTGTCTTTCTTCTTTCTTTTTATAAATCAAATTATCCCAGGGTTTATCTATCTAGTTTTTCTTCCCATAAAATCAGTTCCTAGTTTTATTTATATGTTTAATGATTTTTTATAACTTTAAATTTTATTATTCACTTTTGATTTTTAGGATTTATATTTTAGTGTTTAAATAAGACTTTTAATTTTTTTTCTTTTTCTAGTTGCATCTCAATTCCTCGATCTGCTCTTTATATTTTTGTTGATGTACATGTGGCAAGATATAAAATTTCCTCAGTACTGTTTTGACTCCACCCCACAATTCGGTATGTTGTTTCATCGTTGTCATTATCTTTAATGAAATTATCTATTGCTTCTATATTTGTTCTTTGATCCACTTATTCATTAGGATTAGATTACAAAGTTTCCTATTAATTTTTATTCTATGCTTTAAAGACCCCGTATTGAATGAAACCTTTATGGCATTATAGTTGTTCTGAAAAGGATAAATTTGACATTTTTACTTTTCTGTATTTGTTTTCTTAGTTTTTATGCTTTAATATATGGTCAGTTTTTGTGAAGGTTCCATAAATATCTGCGGAATAGGTATGCTCTTTTCTATTCCCATTAAATATTTTCCAGAGGTCTATCACAAATAAGTCTTTGAATATTCTATTTGTGTCCTTAACACCTTTCTTGTTTATTTCATGGATAGATTAATCTAGGTCTGATGGGGGATAAATTGAGTTCCCTACTGACATAGATTTACGGTCTATTTCTTCCTGTAACCCATTTACATTTTTCCTTCATGAATTTGGCTGTCATATCATTTGCTACATATTTGGGCCATATTGATACTCATTCATAATTTATGGTTCTTTTTTAAAAAGCAAAATGTAGTTTCTCTGATTATCTCTTAATTAGGTTGATTTTTGCTTTTGTTTTGTCTGAGATCATTATTGTTACACCTGCTTTTTTTAGGGGGAGACACTTGGGGGATGTGGGACAATTGGGGCTAAATGATTTGCCCAGGGTCACACAGCTAGTAAGTGGATTTGAATTCAGGTTCTCCTGACTCTAGAGTCAGTGTTTATATCTGCCTTAAAAAAACTTAAGCTAAAGCATAATAGATTCTTTTTTATCCCTTTAACTGTTTCTGTTTCAACTGTGTCTCCTGTAAACAACATATTGTTGGATTCCAGCTTCTAATTCATTCTTTTTTCCTTTTCCATTTTATGAATGAGCTCCTTCCATTCACATTCATAATTATGATTGCTGTATATTTCCCTCAATCTTATTCTCTTGTATTTGTCCTTCTCGTTTTCACCCTGTCCCATCCTGAAAAGTCTTTTGCTTCTATCATCTCCTTTTATGTACCTTCCTCTTGTCACTCTACCCCCTTCTCTTTCTTTTAGCCCCTTTCACTCCTACTTTCCTGTTGATTAAGATGAATTTCTATACCCAACTATTTGTGTGTGTGTATTATCCCTCCTTGAAACAGTTTGTTGCCTGCTCCTTCTCCCCAGCCCATATTCCCCTCCATTGTAAAAAACTTTTCCCTGCACCTCTGTCTTATGCAAGATAATTTCCTCCATTCTTCTCTACTCCCCCTTCTCTTAGTGCATCTCTTTTTTATCCTTTCATTCTTCTTTTGAGTTCATGCCAACGTAATAGACTCACACCCATGTCTTCTCTCTAACTGCCTAATAACGATAAAGTTCTTAGAGGTTACATGTATCATCTTCCCCTTATGACTTCTCATTTATCCTTATCTTTTTATGACTCTCTTGGGTCTTCTGTTTGAGTGTCAAAATATCTATTCAGTTCTGATCTTTTCATCAGCAATGCTTGAAAGCTCTCTATTTTATTAAACAGTTTTGCTAGGTAGTTTATTCTTAGTTGTAATCCTATCTCCTTTGCCTTCCAGAATGTCATCTTCTAAACTCTCCACCCCTTTATAGTAGAAACTGCTAAATCTTGTCTGATCTTGAATGTGACTTCATGATATTTGAATGATTTTTTTCTTGTTGTTTGTAATATTTTCTCATTGACCTGAGAGTTCTGGATTTTGGCTATAATATTTCTGGGAGTTTTCATTTTGGGATTTATTTCAGTAGGTGATCAGTGGGTTCTTTCAATTTCTACTTTGCTCAGCTTTCCTTCATAATTTCTTACAATATGATTTTAAATGTTTTTTAATAATGATTTTCAGGTAGTCCAATAATTCTCAATGTATCTCTCCTGAATCTGTTTTCCAGATTAGTTGTTTTTTTTTCCTGTGAGATATTTCAAATTTTCTTCTCTCTCTTTCTTCCCTCCTCCCAAGCATTTTTGTTTTATTGTTTCTTGATGGCTCCTGAAGTGATTACCTTTCATTTGACCGGTTCTAATTTTTAAGGAGATATTTTTTTCAGTAATTTTGTGCCACTATTAATTACCAAACTTCTATTACCTCTTCATTATTGTGCCCCTATTACCAATTCTCTTTTCACACTTTTCTTGAAGTGCTTTCATTTCTTCCCATTTTTCCTCTATCCCTGTCATTTGGTTTTAAAAATCTTTTTTACTTTAAAAACATTTTCCTTAGCATTTCTAGGAATTCCTGTGGGTTTGTGTCTGATCTGCATTTTTCTTTGAGGCTTTGCTTATAGATGTTTTCAAGTTATTGTCCTCTTCTGAGTTTGTGTCTTGAGCTTCTCTGTCACCATTGTAGCTTTTTATGGTCAGATTCATTGTTTGATCATTTTTTCCAGTCTATTTCTTAACTTTGAACTTTAAATTAGAATTGGGCTCTGCACACCTCTGAGGGGAATGACTGGTTAGAATTTCTGTCTTTTTTTTTGTCCTTCTTCTACTTTCATAGCTTGATTTTGGGAGGCCTATAAATTTTTGATTCTTCAAATGTGTGTGATCCATGGAGAGGTCCCATCACTGCTCTTCTGTTCTGTATTCTTGTCACATAGGTGGAGTCTTTGATCCCTTATGACTGTACCTGTTCCTCTCTGCCCTAGAACCGAGACCTGGAACCAGGTAATAGTTGACAGGGTTGCCAAATGGCACTTGCTCCTGCTCCTAGTATTACCACAGGGGGTCCCCTGGAATCTTTTGCTGACCAGGTGTTCAGTCCCCTTAACATCCTTTGGCATGGCTGCTGCTGCTCCATAGCCTGTGGTCAATGTCATTTCCACCCTATTGTGTTCCTGGTTAGCCTCCCAGCCCAGCATTTGCAGACCTCTTTTTTTGCAGTCTTTCTTGGCTTGCTCTGGGAAAAGTTAACTTCTTGAGGTGGCTGTGATTATGGGCTTCGGCAGCTAGGGAACATTTCATTAAGGACCCTACACTTATTTTCATAAGAAGACTGAACTTGCATTCATCCTGGCACTTGGTCTTTGGGGTTCAGTTAATGAATAATGATGGAAATGTTTCACCTCCTTTTCTAGCTTATTTACAATTGCTATCATTCCTATACTCTCCATTCTAGTCTGGTTGGTTCATTAATGGTCCCCACACAACCTACTTCTCACCTCTCTGCCTTTTTCCAGGCCATTACTCATGTTAGGAATGCTCTTCTTCCTCAGCTCAACTTCACAGAGTCAGTCTCTGGTTTTATTCCAAGAATAACCCAATGCCTCAACAGGTCTTTGTGGATTCTTTCCAGGGATGATCACTCACCCACTTAAAATGACTTCTTGCTATTTTGTGTTTGTTGAATCATATTCATATTATATCCCTTCACCCCCAGCCCTGCCAGTATAACCTAATCATCTTGAGGTCAAGGACCATCTTATTTGTAGCACAAGACTTTCCACATAGTAGGTGCCTGATAAATGTTCATTAAAATCAATTAGATGGCAAGAGAGTGGTACCACAAATTTTGAGGTGTGACTTATATCATTGGGGTTGGTGCAAGGGAGCTTTTAAAAATGTTTGGGAGTAAGAATACAGGGCACAGGAACCATAATACAGCCAAAGTGACTGCTTTGTCCTCTCCCTACAGCCACATTTTGAAACAGCTTATGGCTCAGCACCTGGGTGTGCCCTATGAACAGGTCCCTGTGCTGAAGTGGAAAGACTGATAGACTTGGACCCAGGATATCTGAGTTTGAATTGACCTCTGATACAAGCTGTAGGTCACATCCATGACCCTCAGTGTCCTTATTTATAAAATGGAAGTCACAATGTTTGCAAAGGTGCTGTGAGGAGAGTCCTTTGTAAATTGTAAACACAATCTGGAAATTCAACAGCAAATTCTGAATCTCATTGGTACCATGATTAATCTGAAAACTAGGAAGGCTATTTTAAGAAATTTACCTGGTTGTACCAGTACTTCATCAGGCGGATAAGACTCTTAAGCTTGGTGGGACGAGGTCTGATGAAGTCTCTCTGCAGTTCTGTGAAACAGGTGGAGAATTCACCCCCATTGTTGCTTTCAGTTGATTTGATGAGATCAATATAAATCTTA
>NW_027186165.1:0-19906 GCF_028583685.1 Petaurus breviceps papuanus | reverse complement strand
TTAGCTGTGAAAGGGAAGAAGGATCTAGGATGCTAGACTGAGAAGATAGTAGAGTACATGGAAGGTTGTTTTTCCTTTTTAAGGAAAAGGGTGTTCTAAATATATATTTTAGGTGGCAAGAAATTAGCCAATAGATATTGGGGAAGAGAGGAAAGAGAGGAAAGGAGAGGAGAGGGATGGAGAGAAAAGGAGGAAGAAGAGGAGGAGAAGGAGGAGGAGAAGAAGAAACAGACAAGAGTCAGAAAGAGACACAGAGACAGTGAGAGACAAGATTGAGAGGAAAATGCAGAGGAAAATAGAAACAGAGAATGATAGATTTTCAAAGGACTTGAATGTCATGCAACTTCAAGAATATTGAGCTTTAGTAAGGGTAATGTGGACTTGATGTTTCTTTCATTGGCCATAGGGAAGAACAGAGAGGAAAGAGCCAACAAGCACTCTGAGCTTTTGAGCATTAGGGAATGGGAGATGGCTAGTGCTCTTGGCAAAATGTTTTGTGAGGAATGGATGTGGGAAGAAAATGATATGAGCTTGGGCCAGGCACCTTTGAACCTTAGTTTCCTCATGGCCTCTAAGGTTCCTTTCATCCAATAATTCTAGAAGGTTATTGGGAAGTATGCAAAGAAAGTGATTAAGATGTCCATCCCTTCTCACCCACAGACTCCTCTGCTAGGCAAATATCCAAAAGACATCACTGTCATATAACTTTTGTTCAGTCATGTCTAACTCTTCATGACCCCATTTTTGGATTTTCCTGGCAAAGACACCAGATTAGTTTGCCATTTCCCTCTCCAGCTTATTTTGTAGATGAGGAACTGAAGCAAATAGGGTTAAGTGACTTACCCAGGGTCACACAGCTAATAAATGTCTAAGGCTGGATATGAACTCATGAAGATGACTCTTCCTGTTCCTCAGTCCAGTGCTCTACCCACTGTAACACCTAGCTGCCGCTGTCATACAATGCAGAAGTTGCTAACACTAACTTTTATAGAGCATATTAAAGTTTGCAAAGGCCTTTATAAATATTATCTCCTTTAATTGTTACAACAACCCTGGGGGAGGGGGAAGTGCTACTATTAGTCCCATTTTACAGAGGAGGAAACTGAGGCAGACAGAGATTAAGTGACTTGCCTAGGGTCATCCAGCTAGTAAGGATTTGAAGCCAGATTTGAATTCATTCCAAGACTCCAAGTCCAGTGCTCTATCCACTGAAACAGCTACTGCATACTACTACTACTACTACTACTACTACTTAACAATAGCATCAATATAGTGTTTTAAGTTTGGCATATTGGTTACATATTTCATTGAATTTGATCCTTACAATAGCCCTGTGAAACAGGTGCTGTTATCCCCATTTCACAGATAAAGAAACCAAGGGTCAAAGAGGTTAAGGGACCCACAAAAAGAGATTTCATAATTAAGGGAAATGTTAGTCTACTTATAAATGAAAGTGATTAGCACAATTTGCATTAAAATAATGAATATGCTAATTATAATAATTATTGTTGTTTTTTACATTTTTATTTGAAGTTTTGAGTTCCAAGTTCTATCTCTCTTCCTCTCCCTTCTCTATTCTCTGTGATGGTTAGCAATCAGATACAGGTTATACATGTACAATTTTGTAAAACATTTTCATATTAGTCGTTTTGTACTAGAAGACTTAAAAGAAAAAAATGAAAGAAAGTAAAAAATAGTATGCTTTAGTCTGTATTCAGTCAATATCAGTTCTTTCTATGGAGGTGGATATTGCTGTTACTGTGTACAATGTCCTCCTGCTTCTGTTCACTTCATTTTGCATCAGTTCATGTAAGTCTTTTTTTCCTGAAATAATCCTGCTCGTCATTTCTTATAGCAAAATAATATTCCATTACAATCATATACCACAGCTTGATTAGCTATTCCCCATTTGATGGGCATCGCTTAGATTTCCAATTCTTAGCCGACACAAAAAGAGCGGTTACAAATATTTTGTGCAGATAGGTCCTTTCCCCTTTTGGGGGGATGCCTTTGGGAATAGACCTGGCAGTGGTATTGCTGGATCAAAGGATGTGCACACTTTTATAGCCCTTTGGGCATAGTTCCAAATTGCTTTTTCAGAAATGTTGGATCAGTTCACAACTCCAACATTAGCATTAGCATCCCAGTTTTCCCACATCCTCTTCAACATCCAATATTTTCCTTTTTTGTCATATTAGCCAATCTGATAGGCATGAGGTGGAACTTTAGAGTTGTTTACATTTCTCTAACCAATAGTGACTTAGAGCATTTCTTCATATGACTATAGATAACTTTGATTTTTTCCCCCTAGGATTTTGGCCATGATGTGAGATCTGTTGTAGTGGTAGAATCTATGACTTTGACACTTACTGGATATGGAGAGGAAGATGATGCTGAGTTTGGTAAGTGGAAGAATGATGGTACCCTGGACACAAAGAGGAAAGTTTGGAGATGAGGTAGATTTAGTCATTAAAATAATGCATTTTATTTTGGTCATGTTGACTTCAAGATACCTATGGAATATTCAGTTAGTGGCGCTTAAGAAGTGCACACACACAGACACAAACATACCCCTTTCTCTCAATACAGTTGCTCATAAGCCCCCAGTGGCATGATTCCAATTAGTAATCAGGCATTAGACTCAGTTCTTAAAAAAGTCATTTACTAAAACTGCATAGCAAAAACAGTAGTTACAACTATGCCTCCCTAAATCCTTCCACAAACATAGAGTTCAGGAGGATGGGGAGAATGGGCACAATCTTAAAGTACAATGAGAGCAAGGCTCACATATGGCCAAGGCACTTCCCAACTGTGATTTCCTCGATGTCCTTTTTCACCTGGAAGTGTCCTCCTGAAGTTCACTGAAAGACATGGTGGGTGGGTGATGTCTCTGCCTAGGTTTACTCTTTAGGGAGCAGACCCAGGATCACCTAGGTCCTACTATGAGCTTTCAGAAAGCATAGAGAGCCTTTGCTTCATATTAGCAAATGCCTCCAATTCTGTTCCCACAAAGCCTTGACTGCAGCTCTTCTTGGTTCAGAGATGGTTCACTCAGCAACAGACCTCACCCAAACCTAGAATCCAGAACATTTCCCAAATATGCATCTCGCCAGTCCATAACCTGCCAGTGGCCATTTGCCCAACTATTACTGAACACTTTTGGGGTCCAGGTTTCCCTAAGTTAAAAAAATACAACTGCTAACATTCTTTTATTGGTTTATGCAAGTGAATGCCTGGGGAAGGTACAAGGCAATCTGCAGTGGGGTGAAATTCATTGTTTCTATTGGCTTTTTCATATTCCTCTTTCTTATTGAAAGCCTCAGATCCTTTACTAGGTATAGAATGATTCCACCACACCTAGAAGGTCCTCACCCTTAACGACATCTCCTTGTTCCTTATGACCTTCAACTTTGCTTGGTCTAAATGGAATACACCTCAAGAACTACCGTATTTTAAAGCTTGCCATACTTGTTAGCTTCATTGTTTAATTTGTTCTCTACAACAGACCTTTGAAGTAGGGTACTAAAGGTGTTATTATATTTGTTTTACAGACCAGTAAACTGGGACTCAGTGTTACCCCTAGAACTCAAGGTAGGAATTCTTCTGGGGACCTAACCTGCAAGTGTAAAGTTGAGTGAGCTTGGGGCTGGGGGTGATACAGTGGTAGTGAGGCACACATGGAAGGAACACTTGATCAAATCAACTTATATCTCCAGCACTACACTTCCTTCTAATTGCCTTTCTTTTCTCATGGACTCCTCAAGTTATTCCCTCCTGGTTATTAAGCTGGCCTGCCTGAATCTGCTCCTCTCTGTACCTCAATGTTCAATTGCTAAGGAAGGCTCTTTCTTAAATCTAGAGTCAGCTCTTTCCTTTCTTCTCTGTTGCCATAGGTCCCACTTCTTGAAGTTGCTTCTTGCTTTAAATCTTGACCATCCTGTGTCTCTCCTGTGCCTGTGTCTCTCTAGAAAGTGTGTATGTGTCTGGGTGGGTGTGTCTGTTCCCTGATGGATGTGAGGTCTCCTATTGCTACTGCATACCATGATGGCAAAGGGATAGAAGAAAGAAAATCCATTGCTCTTAATGCTTCTAATCATTTTGCAACTTTTTTATTTATTTGATTTTTTTGTGATCGTTCTTTCTATTTACATTATTATCGTCATTGTATATATTGATTTTCTGGCTTTACTTTCTTCACTTTTCACCAGGTTGTATAGTTCTTTCCCTGCTTCTCCATATTTATTATGTTTGTGTCTTAAAGCCCATTACATGCATGTGCCATGATTTGTTTGGCCATCCCCCAGTCAGTGGGTATCTACTCTGTTTCCAGTTTTTTGCTACCTTAAAAAGAATTGCTATAAATATTTTTGGATCATTGGAAAATTTCTTCTAGTCAGTGATATGACAGGATTTTCCCAGGGTTCTACCTAGCAAAACTATTCCACATGTTTCCTGCACTCTCAGGACCTCGATATGATAAGAACTCATTCTTGACCCGGTCCAGGGAAGAATAACAGAAGCGTTTTACAAAGTACTTTCCACATCATGAAGTATTATGTGTATTATCATCCCCACCTTACAGATGAGAAAACCAAAGTCAAAGAGGCCAAGTGACCCATAATCACTGCTTCTGAACACAGGATTGGTGTCCCCCAGCTTTAAATCTCAAGCTCTTTCAATAATGTCTCTCACAGGCAACAGACGATTTTCACGAAGATATCAGACTCATACCTTTTCACCAAATGATTTCACTGATGCCCTCAGGATATTAATAAAACTGGGAAGAAAAACCCATCTGAGTAAAAAATATTCATGGCAGCTTTATCTATAAAAGTAAAAAAAAACCTGGAAGAGACCCATATATCCAAAGATTTGGAAATGGATTAATTAATTATTCTTTGTCATTGTAGAGAGGTAGCATGGGGTAATGGAGAGAAAGCTGGTCTTGAAGTCAGGAAGAACTAGATCAGGGGTGGGGAACCTGTGGCCTCAGGCCTCAGGCCACAGGTTCACCACCCTCGACTAGATTAATGTCCTGCTTTTTACACATATGAGTTGTGTGACTCTGGACAACTGGCTTAAACTCACAACGGCACAGAAAACTCCCTAAGACTAATTTGCAGAGAGGAGTTTCCCATCTGCTGCAGGGGGAAGGAATTTTCCTACAAAAAGCTTCCTATATGGATAAGATCACAGGGAAGGCTGAGTCCCCCATATACCATAAAAAAAAATTAATGAAATCAATTCTATAAACATGAACATGGTGTAGTGAAAAACTGTTAGGCCTGGAGTTAGGAGAAATGGGTCCAAATTCTGTTTCCAACCCCTACTGATTAATGCAAATGGGCAAGTTTCTTAGTACCACTAAGTCCCAGATTAGATTACTATGACCATTGAATATAATGTAATTTGTTCCTCATCTATTCCATTGATCCACCACTCTATTTCTTAGTCAGAATCAGATTGTTTTGATAATTCCTGCTTTATGAAACAGTTTGAGATCTGCTACAGGCAGACAAGCTTCTTTTGCATTTTTTTCCATTGGTTCCCTTGATTTCCTTGAGCTTTTGATCTTCAAGAAGAATTTGTTTTTATTTTTTCTAGCAGTTATAAAATAATTCTTGATAGTTTGATTAGTATGACACTAGATTAATAGATTAATTTAGATAGAATTGTCATTTTTATTATATCAACTTGCTCTACTCATGAGCAGTTAATATTTTTCTAATTGTTTAGACCTGACTTTTTTCATATTAAACACATTTTCACATTAGTCATGTTGTAAAGAATTAGAACCAATGGGAGAAACCATGAGAAAGAAGAAACAAAAAAGAGAGAGAGCAAATAGTATGCTTCAATCTGCATTTGGACCCCATATTTCTTTGTCTGGATGTGTATAAGATTTTCCATCATGAGTCTTTTGGAGTTGTCTTAGATCCTTGCATTACTAAGCAGAGATAAGTCTATCAAAGTCCCTCATCCCGCAATGTTGCTGTTACTGTGTAAAATGTTCTTCTGGATCTGCTCACTTCACTCAGCATCAGATCATGTAAATCTTTCCAGGTTTTTCTGAAGTCTACTTGCTCATCATTTCTTATAGAACAATAGTATTACATTATATTCATATACCATAACTTATTTAGCCATTCCCCAATTGACTGATATCCCATCAATTTCCAATTCTTGGTCACTAGAAAACGCACTGCTATAAATATTTTTGTACATGTGGGTCCTTTTCCTGTTTTTGTGATCTCTTTGGGATAAAGACCTAGAAGTGGTATTGCTAGGTTAAAGGGTATGCACAGTTTTATAGCCCTTTGTGCATAGTTTCAAATTGGTCTCCAGAATGGTTGGATCAGTTCACAACTCCACCAACAATGCATAAGTGTTCCAATTTTCCCACATCTCCAGCATTTGTCATTTTACTGTTTTGTCATGTTAGCCAGTATGATAGATGTGATGTGGTAAGTTGTTTTGTTTTGCATTTCTCTAATCGGTAGTGATTCAAAGCATTTTTTTTCAAATAACTATAAATAACTTTAATTTCTTCATCTGAAAACTGTCTTTTCATATTCTTTGGCCATTTGTCAGTTGGGGAATGACTTGTATTCTTATAAATTCAACTCAGTTCTCTATATAAAAAGAAGATCTTTATCAGAGATATTGTTTCCCAGTTTTCTGCGAAACTACTTCCCCTCCAATCTTGGTTGTATTGGCTTTCTTTGTACAAAAACTCTTCAATTTAATGTAATCAAATTATTCATTTTGCATTTCAATTGTTCTGAATCTCTTGTTTCGTCATAAATTCGTCTATTCTCTATAAATTTGAGAGGTAAACTATTCCCTGCTCTCACAGTTTGCTTATAATATCACCCTCTATATCTAATTCATATCCTCATTTTGACTTTATCTTGGTACATGGTGTAAGATATTGGTCTATGCCTAGTTTCTGCCATAGTTTTCCCAGCAGTTTTTGTCAAATAGTGAGTTCTTACCCCAGAAGCTGGAGTCTTTGGGTTTATCAAACAGTAGATTACTATAGTCATTGACTACTGTGGACCTGACTTTATTTGTATGAGAAGTCCTTTATAGTTGTGTTCATATAATTTCTGGGTGTGTCTCAGCAGGTAAACTCCCAAGTATTTTGTATTGTCCACAGTTGTTTTAAATGGATTTTCTCTTTCTATCTCTTGCTGCTGGATTTGGTTGGTAATATATAGAATTGTTGATGATTTATGTGGTTTTGTTTTGTATCCTGCAACCTTCCTAAAGTTGTTAATAACTTCAAGTCATTTTTAGTTGATTCTCTAGGATTTTCTAAGTATAACATCATATTATCTGTCAAGAGTGATCGTTTTATTTCCTCATTGCCTATTCTAACTCCTTTAATTTCTTTTTCTTCTCTTATTGCTGTAGCTAATACTTCTAGTACAATATTAGATAACAGTGGTGATAATGGCACCATTGCATCACCCCTGATTGTACTGGGAAGGCTTCTAGCTTATCCTCATTACTCATAATGCTTGCTGATGGTTTTAGATAAATATTACTTACCATTTAAAGGTAATCTCCATTTATTCCTGTGCTCTCTAGTGTTTTTTAATAGGAATGGGTGCTGTATTTTGTTAAAGGCTTTTTCTGCATCTATTAAGATAATCACATGGTTTCTGTTGATTTTATTATTGATATGGTCAATTATTCTGATGGTTTTTCTAATATTGAACCAGCACTGCATTCCTAGTATAAATTCCTACCGGGCATAATGTATGATGCTTGTGATATATTGCTATAATCTCTTTGCTAATGTTTTGTTTAAAAAATCCTTTTATATTCTTTAGGGAAATTGGTCTATAAGTTTCTTTCTCTGTTTTGGCTTTTCCTGGTTTGTTTATCAGTACCATATTTGTGTCATAAAAGGAATTTGGAGGGGCTGAATCAAGATGGCAGAGTAGAAACATGACCATTGGGGCTCTGGCTTCCACCCCCTGAAATTCATGTAAAATGACTCTAAACAAACTTTGGAGCCATAGAACCCACAAAATGACAGAGAGAAGCTAACTTCCTGCTGAAGACAGCCCGGCAGGCCATCAGGAAAGGGCCAGCACAGTGTGCTGGGAGCCAAGCCCAGCCTATCATGAGATGGAGGTTTTAGCCTTAGGGTGGGCACAACCAGCTGCCAGCTGGAAGTACTTCAGATCACCAGCAGCTGTGGCAATTTCCAGAATTACCAACCCATCAGTGCTAAGGACAAAGTGAGATGTCAGTGCAGTGTGGACTTTGAGATCTAGAAGTTTGGGAGTATGGTCCGGCCTTTGCTTCCTGGAGGGAGAAGTGGCTGAGGCGTGGTGACCACCGCCATGTGACTGAGGTGCAGTGGCCACTGCCACATGGCTGCTTCAGCTCCTGGCCTACAGATTGTAGGAGGACCAAATGACCAGTCTGAGGGGTAATTACTCTTGCTTTAACCTGCTTGGATCTGGATCACTGTCTGGGGTAAAGGTCCTAGGGTGCATGACCAGTTTGCCAGAGTGTTTGGAGGCTTCAGAGAGGGCACCCAACTAACAACTCCAGCAACTGTGAAAACCCCAAAAATTGGGACAAAGCTTCCCTCTCTGGTAGCAGAGTTCTACTGTGGCAAAAAGCTAGAAAGTGAAGTAATTGAGTGGCAACATGAGCAAGCAAAGGAAGCAAAGCAAGCAAAGCAATCTGTCATTAGACTCCTATTTTGGGGACAAAAAGGATCAAAGCATGGAACAGGAGAAAGACAGCACAGTCAGAACTCCTGCACCAAAAGCTTCCAAGAAAAATATGAGCTGATTACAGGCCATAGGGGAGCTTAAGAAGGATTTTGAAAACCAAATAAGAGAAGTAGAGGAAAAATTGGGAAGAGAAATGAGAACGATGCAAGAAAATTATGAAAGGAAAGTCAACAACCTGACTGAAGAAAATAACACCTTAATAAACAGACTAACTTAAATGGCAAAAGAGACTCAAAAAGGTAATGAGGAGAATGCCTTAAAAAGTTGAATTTGCCAGATGGAAAAAGAATCTCAAAAGCTCACTAAGGAGAATCACTCCTTCAGAATTAGATTGGAGCCAATGGAAGCTAGTGACTTTATGAGAAAGTATGTAAAACAGATCCAAACAAGTGAAAAAATAGAAGGCAATTTAAAATATCTCATTGGAAAAACCACTGACCTGGAAAATAGATCCAGGAGAGATAATTTTAAAATTATTAGACTATCTAAAAGCCATGATCAAAAAAAAGAAACTAGAAGTCATCCTTCAAGAAATTCTTAAGGAAAATTTCCCTGATGTTTTAGAACCAGAGGGCAAAATAGAGGTTGAAAGAATCCACTGATCACCTACTGAAAAAGATTCCAAAAAGGAAACTCCTAGGAATATTATAGCCAGGTTCTGGTGTTCCCAGATCAGGAAGAAAATATTACAAGCAGCTAGGAAGAAATAATTTCAATATTGTGGAAGCACAAGCAGGATAACACAGGATCTGGCAGGTTCTACACTGAGGGATCGAAGGGCTTGGAATATGATATTCCAGAGGTCAATGGAGCTGGGATTAAAACCAAGAATCACCTACCCAGCAAAACTGAGTGTCATGTCTCAGGGGAAAATATGGTCATTCAGTGGAATAGATGTTTTTCAAGCATTCTTGATGGAAAAAACAGAGTTGAACAGAAAATTTGACATTCAGATACAAGAAGCAAGAGAAGCATGAGAAGGTAAACAAGGAAAAGAAATCATAAGGAACTTATCAAAGTTGAACTATTTACATTCCTACATGGAAAACGATAATTGTAACTGATGGAACTTTTCTCAGTATGAGAATCGTTGAAGGGAATAGAAATGTATATATATACACACACACACATACATATATGTCTATATAGGAGGCTATATGGGAATACTAATACATATGTGAGTGTGTGTATATATGTGTACAATTATACATAGAGGGCACAGGACCAACTTAATAGGAAGGGATGATACTTAGAAGGAGAAATTAAGAGGTGAGAGAGGAATATAATGAGAGGAGATGGAGAGAGACAGAATGGGGTAAATTATCTCATATGAAAAAGGCAAGGGAAAACTGTTACAATGGAGGGGGAGAACAGGAAGGCAAAGGGGAGTCAGTGAACCTTATTCTCATTGAATTTGGCTTAGGGAGGGAATGGCATACACACTAAATAGGGTATCTCACCCTACAGGAGAGTAGGGGGGGAAGGGGATGAGAGGAGGGATGACGGAAGGGAGAGCAGGCTGGGGAGGAGAGAAGTTGGAAGCACCCACATTTGAAAAGTGACAGGATCAAAGTAGAGAATAGAACAAGTAGGGAGTGGGTGGGATAGGATGGAGGGAAATATAGTCAGTCTTTTACTATATATCCACTATGGAAATGTTTTGCATAGTTACACATGTACAACCTATATTGAATTGCTTATCTTCCCAGTAAGGATGGGTGACAAGGGAGGAAGGGAAAGAATCTGGAATTCAAAGTTTTAAAATCAAATGTTTAATATATATATATATATATATATATAGTATTATTACTATTATTTTACATGTAACTGGGAAATAAGATATACAGGCATTGGGGTGTAGAGATCCACCATGCCCTACTGGTAAGTTGGAGGGGGAATGGGGGAAGATATGGGAGAGAGCAGATTGGGGGAGGAGATGTTCAGTAGGATCGCTATTTTGGGGTGGTGGGTAAGGGAAAAAATGGGGAGAAAATGTGCAACTCAAAATCTTGTGGAAATGAATGATATAAACGAAAAAAAAAAATTAAAAAGGGAATTTGGTAGGACTTCACCTATTTTTCCAAATAGTTTCTATACTTGGGATTAATTGTTCTTCAAATGTTTGATATAATTCTCTTGTGAATCTCTCTGATCCTGAAAATTTTTTCTTAGGAAGTTCTCTGATTGCTCATTCAATTTCCTTCTCTGTGATTGGGTTATTGAAGTATTTTATTTCTTCTTCTGTTTAATCTGGGCAATTTATGTTTTTTGTACATTTGTAAATTCAATTAATTTAGATTGTCAAATTTATTAGCACATAATTGGGCAAAATAGCTCCTAACAATTTTCTTAATTTCCTCTTCATTGGTGGTGAATTTATCCCTTGCATTTTTGATGCTAATAATTTGGTTTTCTTCTTTCCATTTTTAAATAAAGTTAACCAATGGCTTAATCTATTTTATTGGTTTTCATTAAACCAGCTTCTAGCTTAATTTATTAGCTCAATGGTTTTCTTACTTTTGATTTTATTAATCTTTCCTTTTATTTTTTAGGATTTCCAATCTGGTGTTTAATTGAGGATTTTTAATTTGTTCTTTTTCTAGGTTTTTTTTAGTTGCATGCTCAATTCATTGATCTGCTTTTTCTCTATTTTATTGATGCAAGGAATTATAGGTATAAATTTTCCTCTAAGTACTACTTTGATTTCATCTCATAATTTTTGGTATTTTGTCTCATTGTTACCATTTTCTTGAATGACATCATCGATTGTTTTGTAATGTGTATGTGTGTACACTCGTGTGTTTTAGGATATTCTTTTTTAAATTTTAAATTTTTTGCTTTTTGGAGGACAATTGGGGTTAAGTGATTTGCCCAAGGTCACATGGATAGCTTTTGTGTTAAATGTCCAAGGCCAGATTTGAACTCAGGTCCTCCTGGCTCCAGGGCCAGTGTTCTACTCACTGTGCCACCTGGCTGCCCCTAGTATATTTTTAATGTAAGTAAGTCCTTATAGCTTTTCTAAGGCCAAAACTGGAGGTTGTTCTGGTCAGTCCCCAATTCCAGTCAGCCAGGTGTTTAGGAAGCTCATCTCCCTGGACCAGGAGTCATGGTCCCTTTTCTTTAGGATTGGAAGATCTGCTTAGGAAATGATAGCCTACTTAATAATGAAGACCATTGGCAGCCTTTATTTTGGGTCAATGAATATCCCAGTTAACAGTGATTCTTGTGTATTTATTAGTCCTTGGAAAAACTATCTAAGAAAGTAAGAAACCATTGATCTATACAACCCATTGCCCTAACTGGACTAGAAGCTTTCCTGGTTCTTCTCCCTCATGCTGCCCCACCTCCCACCCACTTTTACTTCATTTTACTTGTATTTATTTGTTCCATACCAATTAGCTTTGATTTTGATATTATGTGGCATTTTTGTTGTCTTTCTATCTCCAAATTTAAAGCAAATCATTCTAACCAGTCAGGCTAGCTTATGCCTGAGAAACAATCCCCTCTGCACCATCCAACCTTTGCTTGAAGTTCTGCAGTGAAGGGGAGTCCACTGCCTTATGGGGCTGCCCATCGACACTCAGGAGCCCTCATGAGGAGAAAGTCCTTCCAGCCATAAATTCTATTTGCTTCTTGCAACTTCCACCCATTTGCCCTAGTTCTTCATGGCCCAAGCAGATAAAATCGAATCCTCTTTCCAAGTTATAATAGCCTTCAGTTACTTAAAAATGATCTTCTCACTTCATCCCACCCTATACCATCATGGCTTATTCCATCTTGTCTCACCCTATCCTATCTCACCTTATACCCTTTTACACCATCCATCCCATCCCATCCTATCCCATTTAATCCTATCCTACATCATCCTTTCTCACCCCATTCTCTTCTAGCCTATAACATCCTATCCCATCCTTTCCTACATCATCCTACCTCAACCCATCCCATTCTACCCAACCTCATCCCATCCTATCCCTTCCCAGCCTTCTCAGCACTTTCCCCCAACTGAGTTTTCTACAGGCTTAATATTTCATTTTTTCAGCTGCTCCTCATGCAGTATAACCATATCTTTTTTTTTTAATTATTTTTAGTTTTCAACAGTCACTTCCATAAGTTTTAAATTTTCTCTGCCTCTGTCCCCTCCTCCCTCCCTAAGATTGTGTGCAATCCAATATAGGCTCTACATATACATTCTTATTAAGCATATTCTCACATTAATCATGTTGTATAGAAGAATTCAAATATATGGGAGGAACCATGAGAAATAAAAGACAAAACAAGACAGAACAAAACAAAAAAAGAGAGCAAATAGTATGCTTTGATCTGGATTCAGACTCCATATTTATTTCTCTGGATTGAATAACATTTTCTATCATTAGTTTTTTGGAGTTATTTTAGGTTCTTGCATAGCTGAGAAGAGCTAAGTCTATCAAAGGAAGTCATCACATTATATGGCTGTCACTATTTACAGTATTCTCCTGGTTCTACTCATTTCACTCAGCATCGGTTCATAGAAGTCTTTCCAGGTTTTTTGAAGTCCACCTGCTCATCATTTCTTATAGAACAATAGTATTCCATTGCATTCATATACCACAAATTGTTCAGCCATTCCCCAATTGATGGGCATCCCATTAATTTCCAGTTCTTGATCCCCCCCCCAAAAGAGCTGCTATTAATATTTTTGTACATGTGTGTCTTTTTCCCATTTTTATGATATCTTTGGGATATAGCCCTAGTAGTGGTATTGCTGGGTCAAAGGGTATGGCATATCCTTCTCAAGGCCCCTTACCATGATGATCACAGTTCTCCCTAACTTTTCTATAGTTTTTCCTAAAAGAGTGTAAAGCCAAGCACAAGCAGATTTCCAGAGGACTGCCACTGTGAAGTTTTTCAAGGTTCTGATTACATAGTGTAGTGAACTATCTATTTATTCAGTAACAAATCAGAGCAAAACATTCACAAAAAAACAAAATACAGCAGTCACCGTTTCACAACTTAACAATTTAACCCTAAAATGGCCATGTAGTTTTCACCAGAGTGGTCACATAGTTTTAAGCAAAGTACATTGATTTAGTTAATCACAAAGTCCTTAATTCAATCATCCTTAAGGAGGCCTCCTTAAGGGACACATAATTCAATCACAAAGTACAAAAGTCAAAATCCTCTAGCCATGGGGTGCAATTAAGTTACAATTTCATCAGTCTCTACTCACTACCCTCTTAAGGGGTAGTGGAAAGTATAAAAGGCCATCCACCCCTAGACCACAAATGTTAGAATTTTGTCAGTCAATACTCAGACAATTTCATCAGTTACTACTCAGTACCCATGGAGAGGTCTTTTCATCTTGATTCAAGGCAGGCTTTCAGCTTCCATGGTTCATCTCCCATGGTCCCAGCTCCTGCCCAAATCTAACCAGCTGCCACCTGAGTTCAAAGGCAGACAGCTCCCAGTTCCTTGTCCAGCTCTCCGTACAGTTCCTGCTCCACATTGAAGCTTACAGTGTCCAGTCCATTTCAAGTCCTTCACTGTTTCTGTTCCTGGGAAGAGAAAACTTAACAGAGTCACAACAATATCTACACACATCAAGCTTAGCAGAAGGACAACAATATTCACACACATGGTCAGAACTATCATCTCAATTCACTTTCTACCTGCAAAATCAACATAGACCCAAAATAGACAGACAAAATACCAACACCACAGTCATGCTTCCTCTGGCAGCTCCATCTGGCCCTCAAAAGTCTTTGGCAGTTCTGGCACCACAAGGTTGAGTTTTGCTACCACAAGTCCAAATTCTGCCACCACAAGTTCCTTTCTGAAAATCAGAATCACTTTATCCAGCCTCTATGTGGCTTGCTCCAAGAAATTCTGTCTCAGTTCTCAAATCTCATTTCTCTTCTCAATTCTCAGTTCAGTCATCAGTCCAGCAGTAAGAGCCCAGCTTGCACATGCTTGCTGAGAGAAATTCTGTCTGTCTGTCTCTCTCTGGCAGCAGCTGTTCTCCCTTCATGATGCTTACCCCAAGAAATTCTGACTCTCCCAGTTGGAACTTTTCCTTATATATGGTATTAGCTCCTCCCTGTTCAGCCCCTTCCTGTAACCTCAGCAACATGGGTTTACACCTTGTTTCTTTACAGAGGCTTAATTTGAAACTAAGTGCTAAGTACCTGTTAGCTTGGCAATACTAAGGCTTGGATCTTCAAATTCCATTACTATTACAATGAGGCAACCACAGTTCTTTAGACATGGTCTAAGCAGCAAGAGGACCACACTGTAGTCCCCCCAAGGTAGGTAGCAAACACTGTTTCTTTTAAGAGAGTCTCAGTTGACATTAGGGTTTTTGATGCTACATATCATTGTTGAGGCCACTGAAACCTACAAATCTTTCTCAGTTGAATGCAACAGACTATTACTGAGCTGTAAGAAACGACAGGAGGGCAACATGGTGGCACAGTGGATAGAGTGCCAGGCCTGGACCCTGGAAGATTCATCATCCTATGTTGAAATCTGGCCTCAGATACTTACTAGCTGTGTGACCCTGGGCAATTCACTTTCACCTATTGGTCTCAGTTTCCTCATCTGTAAAATGAGCTGGAGAAGGAAATGGCAAACACCTCCAGTACCTCTGACAAGAAAACCCCAAATGGGAGGATGAAGTGTCAGATATGACTGAAAAATAACTGAACAACAGCAAGAAATGACAAATATGAACACTTCAATGAGACCTGGGGACACTGATGTGAATTGATGCAGAATTAGGTCAGTAGGAAAGCAATGCACATAATCATTTAGATATGGGAAAAGCAATGAAAAAGAAACTAAATACCATGAACACAATAGAGATGAGCTTTGGCTCCAGAAAAAATTTGGGAACACGTACCTCTCTCCCCTCATTGCAAGAGGTGGGGCTGGTGGGGTGGAATATTTCATATGTTTTCTGACATGACTGATGGGTCCCTTGGTTTTGCTGACATTATTTTTCCTTCTTTAAAAATCTTCATTGGGGCGGCTAGGTGGCACAGTGAATAGAACATCGGCCCTGGAGTCAAGAGGACCTGAGTTCAATTCTGGCATCAGACACTTAACACTAAACTAGCAATGTGACCTTGGGCAAGTCATTTAACCCCAAATGACCTACCTTCCCTCTCCAAAAAGAAAAAAAAAATCTTTATTTCATGGCTTATTGCGAAGGGAACAAGAGAGATATATTTGGAAATGAAGGTGACATACCACCAAAAGACTTTACTTTAGACCTCTGATTTCATAGGCATAGGGAACTCCTGGTGAGGAAACTCTCTTTTTCAATGCATAACAACTCTTGCTCTGCACCTTAAGTCTTAGAAATTGTTTGGGGGCCCTGAGACATGAAATGACTTGCCCAGGGTCATGCAGGTAATTTCAACTTACACCTTCCTACCTGAGAGGCTAAATCTCTATCCACTACTCCACAGTGTTTCTTGTATATTGATATTTTTGGAAAGTCTATGAATATGAGATTAAAAAAAAATCTTTGAAAACTTCCCTTCTCCTTTCCCCTTGTTTGTTGTCTTCCTTTGATTTTCACCTTTGAATGCACATGGGATTACTTTGTTGGTTGAGTTTCTTGTCAAACTTTATTTCAACTGGTTCAACCTTCCATTGTTTCTCTCTGATTTGCATAATAATATTTTTCATAATTTCCATCATCTTCCTTTGCAGGATTTTGCAAATGCATTTATATTCTAACCTGGAATTGTCAATGTTCACCATCTCTCTTTGATTGGCAGGTAAGTCAGATGTTTACTGATCAACATTCTCTATGTACAGTGCAATCCAGTGACAGCAGCCTTTGGGCTGTTTCTCAGACAAGACCCTCCATCTCCTGACTTTGCCTTTTCCTTGGCTGGGACCCCATGCCTGGAATTCTCTCCCTCCTCACCTCTGCCTCCTGGCTCTGCTGGCTTTTTGAAATTCTAAGGTAAAGTCCCATATTCTTTGTATCCTTAGCACTCAGCACACAGTGACTAGCACTTAAATGTTTCCTGATTTCACTAAGGCACTTGCTGGAGTCTTTTGGGCATGGTTGTTAATAATAATTAACATTGGTTAAGCTTCAAGATAAATTGATTTCTATCATTTGTTATCTATTTTTCTTTTTCAGTGATTTGTTTAAGTCAGGAGTGATTTGTTTCAATTATGAGCCATATATTTTTTCTTATCAAAATTTTTTAGCTTTATGCTAATTTGGGATTTTGCCCTAATAAGTCAATGGAGTGATATTACATGGACAGTAGATCAAGTAGTCATTCCCACAGTTGTATTTTAGACTCTATTAACATAGAAGTAATTTCCTGCCAGACAGCTCCAAGTACTGGAGCATCAGGTGTGGTGTTCTCTAGGCAACTTGACTAAAGTCCACATTATGCATCTGCACTTACTTTGAGAAGTGGTTTTATAATCCAATATCTAAAAAAAATTACCTTAGCAAATTCCTCTGAGTCATCAAACATTCCAGATTATGGAGTTTAAAAACTACTCAAATCTTTGGAGGCACCACCCTTGCTTTATTCTTTAATGAGATGGCAGCAACAGCTGGGATGGATCAGCCAGAGTTGCATAAAAATAAAATCAAGGAACAGGGCAAACTTGAGGAAGGAAAACAAAAGCAGAGCACCCTCAGGAGGCTTGAAGTGTAGCAAAGGAAGGAGATTTTTCTCATGGCATGAAAAGTGCAAAGCCCAGAGGAAAAGGACAATCAGCTGTGTGGAGGAGAAGACAGAGCACAGTTTAAAGTCAGAGGACCCGAGTTTAAATGCTGCCTAAGCAATGGTAACCTGCTTTGGATTTTGTATATGATTTTATAAACCTCTTAAGCTCTTTGGAATACAGTTTCCTATTTATAAAAGAAGGGATTCAACTAGATGGTCTTTAAGGCACTTTCCTCCTGTAATTCCAACAAGACTATAACTGCTTTGGGGTGGTGGTTGTTGGAGAGAAGAACCGGGAAAAGACTTCATTAAGCAGGGGATGTTTGAACTGGGTCTTGGATTCTGTGTTCCCACTGGTAGAGATAAAGGATCCCAGGATACTAGATTTAGCACTGGATGGGACCTCAGATTCCAACCCCTCCATTTTGTAGAGTCAGTGACTTGCCCAAGACGACAGAGGTAGCAAGCGTCAGAGACAGAATTTGAACCTGGTGATCCAACTGCTGAGTCGGCTCTTTGCACTGTGCCGTGGGAATAGGATTTTACCCCTCCCCCTACCAGCAAACAAGACAGTAGGGGCAAGGGCAAAGAGCTGAGAGGCCACAATGGATAGATGACATACTTTGGGAGGGCTATGAGTATAGAGAATAAAGACCAGAAGAACAAAAGACTGAGTCTTGAGGGAGATCCTCGCCAGTACGGCAGGAAGAAGAAGGTCTGTAAAGGCGATATTAATATTGAGACAAATCGATGGAGAATAAAGAAAGTCACTAAGGGAGGAGAATTTTAAAAAGTAGATTGTTGAACAATGTCACAAACTATATAATAAGAACAAGGATGGAAGATGAGTCCATTTGGTTTGATCAAATATCTTTACATATTTTTTGAAAAGTAAGTGGTGGGAGACAGGAGCTAGGTTGCATCAGATCATTTTTGAGGTAGCTTCAGCTTTAAGGTATGAAGAAAGCTCCATTTGTACAACTGAATGTTGGTTTGATAATCGGAGAAAGTCCAAGTCCACTGCTACCTGGAGTCTGGACTGTCTGAAAAGAAGCAGATCCTTGTATTAGAATTAGGATCATAGATTTAGAACTGAAAGGGACCTCACATGTCTTCTATCCAGTCTTACCCCCTCATTTTGCAGATGAGGAAACTTGAGACCTGCTAAAGGTTAAACCAACCAGTTTGCAAATAGAGGTCTTCTTGATTACTGATTTAAGGCACTTTCCATGTTACAAAAAGGTAAATTTTATTTCAGGTAAACACGACTCTTTACAAGTAGAGATTTTCTAAGACCATCAGAAAAATGGAGTTTCACTGGGTCAGAAAAGGTCTTTTTGGCTTGTCATGGTTATAGGGTTTCATCTGAGTAACTGTTTAAATAAATAGGGCTTCCTTGAGAGGGATGGAAATTATATTCTAAAAAAGGAATAGTTTGGGGGAGATCAAATGCTAAAGTGTTGGGAGTTCTTGAAGGTCAGGTTTGACGGAAGTCAATTCAATTAAAAAAAATCATTTATTAAGTACTTGCTATGTGCCAGGCACTGTGCTAAGTCCTGGGGATAAAAAAGAGGCAAAAGACAGATCCTGCCCTCAAAGAGCTTACAATCGAACAAGGAAGACAATATGCAAACAAATTTATACAAAGTGAGTTGTATCCAGGATAAATGGGAAATCATTAACAGAGGGAAGGCCCTGGAGTTAAGAGGGGATGGGAAAGGCTTCCTGTAAGAGGTTTAGCTGGGAATTAAAGGAAGCCAAGGAGGTCAGTAGGTGGAGATAAGGAGCAAGAGCATTCCAGGCATGTGGTAGAGGGGCAGCCAGAGGGAATGCTGGAGGTGAGAGATGGAGTGTCTTGTTCATGGAACAGTCAGAAGGCCAGTGTCACTGGATGGAAGTGTACTCAATGGGGAGGAAAATGTGGGAAGACTGGAAGGGGAGGAGGGAACCAGATGATGAAGGGCTTTGAATGACAAACAAACCTCTGGTCAAAGACAAGTGTAGTATAGTGGAAAAAGCCCTAGATATGGAGTCAGGAGAGACATGAGTTCTAATCTGTCTTTGACACATACTTGTTCAGTCACCATGAGCAAGTTATTCTACTTCTCTTGGCCTCTGTTTTCTCCATCTGTAAAAACGGAGGTAATAATCATACCCTCAGGCCTTTCCTGCCTGGATTGTGTTATTGGGTATATAAAGAGCATTGCAAACCTGGTGGTGATATCTCAATATGTGCTGTCACTAGGATTACTAAGGCACTACCCCAGCACTGCAGAAGTTCTCACCAGCACTGGCCAGGGCTCTACAGCATCAAAGATCCCTGTCTTGAAGCAGAGAGAAGATGACCAGATTTCAGCTTCATGGGCCAAGAGGTGCCAGCACCAACAGTTTCCTCCACCAACATCTGTAGTAGGGTCAGCTGGATCCAGGATCACAGGCCTAAATAGCCAATTAAATAATCAA
>NW_027186164.1:0-11963 GCF_028583685.1 Petaurus breviceps papuanus | reverse complement strand
ATATATATATATATATATATATATATATATATATATATATATATAAAGTATTTTGTGAATCTGAAAGTCGTTAATAAATGTTAGCTACTATTATTGTTATTATTTTTTGGACCCCAATACCTACCACAGCACTTGGTACATAGTAGGCACTTATTAATGAATATCAATTAAACTCCAAATAAATTGATTGCTAAACCAGAAAGTCAATCTAACAATTCATAGGGGCATATGTATATTTCTAGTGCCCACATGCTATTATGCATGGCATCCCTTTCCAACTTTCTTAGGAAGAATCAGAATAAAGGCTATTGGTTGATCTTAAGGCTTTCAAGTGGACTGTGGTAGACCCTGGATAATTATTCCTTTTTCACTATAGGACTATGTATAGTGTATACCTCTAAAATGACCAGAATGTTCATATTTTCCACAGATGGTCCTCCAGGGACAGTGTTCAGTAAACACTGTCAAATTCTTATCCTTTGAATCTCATTTTTTATTAATAGATTCTATTTTTTGGGGGGAGGGGTTTCTGATCTGGCTTTATTAGAAATAAGGAGCTTAAGAACGGAGTGAGGCAACAATGGCAGAACGGGGCTGGATGGAGAAGGTTTAAATGGGGCTAACTCTAAGGGGGGGAGTGTAGGGGGTTCCTTCAATGCTAAGGCAGGGGAGGAGAGTAATAAGGGAAAAATAAAATGGGAGGGGAGGAGGCAGGATGGGGTATGGACTCAAAGAGTGTGTGTATGTGTGTGTGTGGGGGGGGATAAGGCACTCAGGAGAGTGCTCAGAAGGGAGCTTCCCAGGAAGTGCAAGCGGCCATCAGGACCCGTTTCAGTTGCTCATAGGTGACAAACATCACTACATTCCAGGAGCCCAAGTGGAGGAAGGAAGGCATGAACTCCTTGTAGAAGGCTTGGGGTCCCTCCTTGGTGAGGTTGCAGTGGCCAGCCCTGGCATACTGGCCCATGGCAGAGTTCATGTATCTCGTCTTGAACATGTCCACAGGGGAAGCAATGATGGTGGTGCAGAAGCCAGCCCCAAAGGCTGATGTGAAGTAGCATGGAAGGTCATCAGTCATAAGGTGGGCCTTCAGAAGGTCATCTTTGATGAGATCATAGGTCACCACCTCAGCACAGTTGACAATAGCATTGCGGGCAACAATATGCTGTTGGCATTTGTTATTCATTGGCCAAAACCTAAGATTATACTTCTGTTCCATTTTTTTCCCCAGTCTGGATTTATGACTTCTTTGGTATAGGAAGCTACTGGCTTGAAATTTTCTCCACCAAGGGAGATCTGCACCTATAGTTTTAGTTACTTGAGTCATTAAAAAGTTAAATGACTTGTTCATGGCCACACAATCAGCAGTTGTAAGTAGTAGGATTTAAATACAGGTATTCCTGACTCTGAAGCCCAATCTCAATTCTCTACACTGCTTTGCTGCTGCTCATTTCTCTAGTTTGTCTTATGTTGGTGGAAATTAGATTGATGTCTCCTTGATGGGATTTGGGAGGCACCCTAGTCCCTTGATATTTGGGAGGCACTCCATCTCTCAAAGTGGATTATTCCTGCATAATCTTATTCATTTTATGTTCAGTTGTTGTAGCTTTGATTTCAGAGGATGGCATTTTCTTTAAACTGAATTCTCAAATTCTTGGGGAGTTTGCTGTCATTTCTTATTGTTATTATTTGGAGTTTGCTTTGTATTGACTAAAAATCTGACAGTTTCAAGAAGGAAGGATACTTTGTCAGTGTTATGCTATGAATTCCTTACCTACTTGCCTCAAAGGTGCCATCATTCTCTTCTATATCCTAAATATAGCTTTCATGTCTTTCCCTTCTTAAATACTCTCAGTAGTATCCCATTGCTTCTAGCAGAGGTGTCAAACCCAGGCTTGTGGCCCCATAATATTCCCAAGTGTGGCCCAACCTGACTTAAATTTATTTTGAAAATACTTAACCAAGCAAATTTGTTGTTGAGTCATTTTTCAGTTGTGGACAATTCTTTGTGACTCCATTTGGAGTTTCCTTGGCAGAGATACTGGAATGGTTTTCCATTTCCTTCTCTAGCACATTTTACAGATAAGAAGACTGAGGCAAACAGGGTTAAGTAACTTACCCAGATCACAAAGCTAGTAAGTGTCAGAGGTCATTTTTGAACTCAGGAAGATGAGTCTTCATTACTCCAGGCCTGAAAGTCTCATCCACTGTACCACCTAGCTGCCCAATAGATTAAAAATACAGTAAAATAAATAATATTACATTTCAAAACTAAGTCAATATGAGACCTGCAAGAATCCTCCTGTATGAATTAGTTGCCCCATTTTTGAATTTAATACCACTGGTCTAAAGAATAAGATTGGAACTCCTCATTATGGAATTTAAAGTCCTGACTAATTTTCCTGTGCTTTTGAGTGGAAGGCTCCAACCAATTGGGACCAATAGCAACGACAACAAATACATGAGGTAGTCCTTTCTAGGATTTAGGTCATTTAGTCCAACCCCTTGTTTTACAAATGAGAAAACTGAGGCCCAGACAAGTAAGGAGATTTGCCCAAGGTTATCAAGGTAGTAAGTGGTAGTGGTAGGATTTGAGCCTGAATTGTCAGACGCCAATTCCATTATCCTTCTCACTTTCCCATACTCCTTACCAATCTCAGGAGCCTAGAGATGAGTCATGTATTCTTTGGAAATGATCCAAATCAAAGAAAACTTTGTATGAAGAATGTATACCCTGATTTGCTCCTGGCAAAGAGGAATATTTTGAAACATGTCACAGATGCAGTCACAGTCCAAAGTGACTTCATTTTGCATAGGTCAACAGGGAGACTCTGGTAGACTGCAATGTCAGATGAATCACCTGGACATATGCCTGGGAATGTTCATTAGGTCCCAGACCTCAGGTGCAGAGACACAGCAACCAATTGTGGAGGCTTTTGTGGGCAAAAGTAATTTAAGTTATAATCACCTGGTTGCTCACAAGAAAAATAAATGGGAAAGAAGCCACTGGTAAAACTGGAGATATGATTCTTTTTGACAATCTCCCTTTTTCTCTTTCTTGGAGGAAATGGAGTTTCAATATCTGATTAAATGTTTCCATCTGCAGGACGCTATTCTAATATGCAGAAAACCTTGACATTATCTCTAGACTGGTCCTGGATGTGTTAGAAGAGGGATGTTATTGACCAGGTTAGGTAAAGTAATTGATGAGACTTCTGATGATGATTGTACATCTTGTAATACATAGCAGGATTGAGTCATTCATCAACAGAACAAAGCCTCCCTCATTCAATCACACCATAGCAACAGCAACAACCAACGGCCAGTTCTTGACCATGGAATGGTTGAACTAAGACCCTTGTTCTTATGTTGTTTGCTTTGTGTGGCCACCTGCTTGAATTATAATCTTTACTGAGAATTTTCCTGGGTATGAGTACCTGTGCACATACAGTCAGTCAGTCAATAAATAGTTATTTTATTTTATTTAGCACAGTGCTAGCATTATGCTAAAAGCTAGGGATACAAAGAGACAAAAGACAATCCTTGCTCTCAAAGACCTCCCAATCTAATGGGGGCAAACACGAATTTCAATGGCTCCCTATTGCCCCTAAGGGAACCTCTGGCATTTAAAGCTCCTTGTAGCCTGGGTACAATTTATATTTCTAGGCTGATTACTGATCATGAACTTTACATTCTAGCCAAAGCAGCTGTCTTGCTGCTCCTAGAACAAAACACTCCTGTCCAGGCTCTGGGCATTTTCTCTCTCTTCCATACCTGGAAGCCTCTCCATCCTCATCTTTGCCACCTGGATTCCCTGGAATCTTTCCAGTCCTAGTGCCTTGCAAATACTATCTTATCTGAACGTCTCAATAACCTCAGGTGATCATTTTCCCCATTTTACATATGAGTAAATTGAGGTAAAGAGGCACTAAGAGATTTGCCCAGACTCATATAGCTAGTAAAGGTCTGAGGCTGGATTTGAACTCAGGTGTTTCCACCTCTTTGCCTTGTATCTCACCTCCCCCCACCTCCTTTTCAGCTTTCTTTCTTTTTTTAAAATAATATTCAATTCTCCCTCATTATATGTTGGAACAATTTTTCAACATTTTTCTTTTAAGTTTTGAGTTCCAAATTTCTTTTGTACATTGTCTCCCCCTATTAATTTTTCATAAGCTCCTTTATGGCAAGGATGGTCTTTCTTTTTTCATATTTGTATCTCTAATGCTTAGCACAGTGCCTGACAGATAGAAGGCACTTAATGTTTATCGACTATTGCCCTGGGTTATAATTGCCATGGGGTAAAAGCAATCATTCTATGACTTCCTATTTTATTTAATATTTGTTGCACAAAATAAGTTAGTTCTAAGCTAAATGATTTCTATGCCAATGAAGGAATGAAGGCATCATCAAAATGTAATGTAGCAATTTTAAAATGAGACAATTCTGAATTTTGGTACCCTGGAGGCAAAGTCCTGTTTGCCCTGCCTTGGTTGTGGCTTCCAAGTTTATCAAGGAGTAAAACATGAAAGGGTCTTAGAGGCAAGATCTTTTGGACCAGCCCTGAAAGGAGAAACTTTTGTCCTGCAAAGGTGGCTGAGGGTCAGTGGAGTTTAAGATGGAGCTTTGCCTTTTCATAGGGCCCTTCCTCATTTCCACCCACATATACAGCCATAGGCTTTTGTTTGGCCACGATTTTTGGTTACCATTTTAAGCTGCATTCTCCTGTGTCAGCATATAGCAGAGGAGTGAGGAAGTCTAAGTACACAGGGTGATTTGCCTTGGGCCCTGAGTGTACTACATGCCACTTACTAAGCTTGAGATTTAGTGTGCCATTTTTTCCCTTTACAGAAAATGATGACTGGGCCTGAAGGTTGACATTGTCACTATTGCTGTTGGGTTTTTTGTTTGTTTGTTTATGTTTAACCTGTCTGACTTAAACCATGCAGGGCTCTGTGGGACATGCTTTCAGGAAGGCTGCTGATATATTTGGGGGCTGAATTTTCTGAGCTTCCTGTTCAGGAGCACCAGGAAACTATTGAGCACTTTCACAACTAATGACACCAGAATTAAGGTAACATTCACAAAGCAGAGCTTTGGACCCACTTGGAAATTCAGCAAAGGCTGGGAAGGCAAGTTAGCCTGTTTAATGAGGTAGGGATAGGGGTGGAGAGACGTTGAATCAATCCAGGCTGATTTTAGATTCTAGCAACGTCTGTCAAAACAGTCATATGTAGCCTTAGCAGTTATACTGGATTGCATCAATGGAGACTTCTTGAAATGCCTTGTGGTTTGATCAGTTGGCTGCCATGTTTATATCAGATTCAACAAGAAGATTAAAAGAAAAACACTGAGCAGACAATATAGTTCAAACTTTCTAAATTTCTTTAAAATAAGCTTGATTCTAATTAAGAAATGATGAGGCTTGGTGGTCCTGAAGCCAGAAAAATCAAAGTTCTAATGTAGTCTCTGGAACAGTGTTGCTGAGCCTCTCTGAGCACAGACCTAGGGTCTCAGGGCCCTAAACGACTCTTTTACAGGGATTTTTTTAAAACCAAGATTATTTACCTTTTTGGTATCATAGTTCAACATGGTGAAGCTTATGGACCCATTCACAGAACAAAGTTTTTGAATGCATAAAACAAATTACATAGTAGTACAAAGGACATCAATGATATTAGAATACAATTATTAAATTAAAAAAAAATTTATGGACCCCAGGTCAAGAGCCTCTGTCGAAGACTGTAAATTGCAAAGAAGGTGCCAGCGTGCATTAGGAGAGAGAGTTTCTTCATCCAGGAAATTTTAATACCAATGAAATAACAGATCCCTAAACTTGGTTTGTGGTGATGGAAATGTCAATATGATGGGAGCTTTCAAATTTTCAATCTTATTGCTGATGGCCATGGTACATCAGGTAGGGCAGTGTATGGGAAAAAGAGCCATTGTTCAGAAATCTCATAAACCATTACAGTGTTAGAGATGTTAGAGAAGGAGAAACTGAGGCACAGTGAAGTGATTTGTTTAAGGTCATACTTTGGGGCAGACTGAAAACTCAAAACCAGGTCATGTGAGTCTGACTAGTACTATATCAGAGAGGTACCTGGATCTGAGTCAAGGATAGGTGTCCATCTTTCAATTAGCCCTAGGATGTGTCTGCTGTTGCTAATGAACAGTGGGCAAGGAGAATTCTGTGAGAGATGTTGAATCAACAGAAGCCAGAGAGGTATCTAGGAGACAATAGGCTTGGAGCAGCATTGGTAAGAGAAAGCATAAAGGCTTTGCATGAAAATTATGGCCTCCAGAAAGGATTATAAGGTTTAGAGGTAGAAGGGATTTTTGAGGTTGTCTAATCCAACCCACTCATTTTACAGACTAGAAAATGAGGTCCAGAGAGGTTCAGTGATTTGGTCAAGACTGCACAGCAGTTAGGTAACAGACTTGTATTTGAACTCAGTTCCTTTATCTTCAAATCCACTCACTTTTCCATTATGTCACTGAGGCATCATCCTTAGGTGGGAATCTTAGTATCACCGCAGAGTGGACAAAGGAAATGCAATCAGGTTAAAGGATTTGCTTTTGGCAAACCAAATAAGAAGGAATTGTCATAGTTCAATCATTTTTAGTCTTGTCCAACACTTTGTGACCACATTTGGGGTTTTCTTGGCAAAAATACTGGAGTGGTTTGCCATTTCCTTCTCCAGCTCATTTTACAGATGAGGAAACTGAGGCAAAGAGGGTTAAGTGACTTGCCCATAGTCACACAGCTAGTATGTGTCTGAAAACAGAGTAGATCTCAGGAAGATGAGTCTTCCTGACTCCACTGCACCACCTAACTGTCCCAGTAAGAGAGAAAATAAAATTCAAGGAAGAATGGAGAATTAAAAAGAGAGCAAACACCACAAGGGGAGGGGCACTAATGTTTCTGAGTTTGTGAGATAGAAAGCTGACTGAATTGTTCTGGGAGCTCAAAATCTTTGGAGGTTGTCTAGGAAAGAGTCAGGGAGCAAGGACAGGGACCCATAGTAGGAGATATTGTGACTGACTGGTCAAGAGAACGACTTGTCTGGCATCTGCCACAGGCTTGGGAGCAGTCATACCTGAGATTAAAGGATTGAGGAAAGAGATTCTCTAAGAGATGAGGGTCCTGAGGACCCAGGCCAGACCAAGCCCAACCTAGAACTGATTGAACATTTCAGTCCACACAGGGTCAGTATAGATGGACTACAACAAGAAGAAAGGGTTAAACCAGGGAAAAGAGGCAAAAGACTAAGATGAATGAAGCTCTTGGTGTATTTGCCTGTAGGCCAGAATTAAATCCTAACCCCTCAGCTGGTATATTTTCCAGTGGATGTACAAATTCCAACATGTTTCCTTATTGCTTCAGCAGAAACACTCCTAAAGACTTATGGCACGTAAGGCCCCGAACTGAAGCTTTGGGTTTGTGTGGACTTGATTCAACAATAATCATCCAACTCTGTCTTTGGCTCGAGTCCCTATTCAAGATTTTCCTTCCAAGTAATGAACTCATTTTTTGTTTCACCCAAGGTTTCCTCCGTGTGTCAGAATCTGCCTTATTTCTAGTCCTTAGAGCATTCAGGCTAACTGTTAAATGTGGGACAAGTTTGGCTGCATTCAAAACCCAAGAAACATAAAGGACTCACACCAAGTTTATGAACAGTCAACATGTTTCTTCCATTTCCATTGGGCTTCCTTAAATCTTCCCTAGGGACTGATTTTCTAGTTCTCCAGAGTAACTGCACCCTTAGGTTGAGGTCTTCCCTGATAACAAGGGGAAAGCCCTTGGTGTACTTACAGTGACCCACCCATCTGCTCGAGAGTCCCTCTCCATAAGGATTGGTATAGTTTCCTCACTCATGGTCCTAACTCAGATTTGACAGAAAGGATTAAAAAAAATAGAAATGTAGTCAAGATGACCAGAAAGTTGGCCCCCTTATATGAATTTGAATACTCCATACTAAATTCAAATACATGAATTTAGAGTACTACAGATGGGCAAAATCTGAGTTTCCTTCTCAACATCTGACTTTCTCCTTTGCTGCTCCTTAGTTCCAATTTCCTCCTACTGGGTCCAGGAACTCCTTCACTGGATTTAAGATTTAGGTTTGGGCTAGGAATGTTTCCTCTTGTCCAGGAAGTGTCCCTGTAGCTCCTGAAGTGACCCAGAAACTCTTCACTACTTTTGAATCAATTTACTGTCATATCTTGGGATATGGAGACCTTAGAGATTTGTGCCATTCCCTTTCAGTTCTCTAGGAAATGAGTCCCAGTCTCAGTTACACTATCTCCCTCCTTCTCCCTCTCATCCCTGGTTCTCTTTGTCATCTGTGTCTTCTGAATAAGGTGCTGGACTTGGGGGGTCAAAAAGGCTTGGGTTCAAACAGTGATTCTGAGAAAGGCACTTAACGTCCTCACCTGCTAAATGAGGGCAACACACTCAATGGCCTTTAAGCGCCTTTCAAGAACTAGACCATCGTTACCATCCTCATTATCATATCTAGCATTTTTATGGAGTTTTCAAGTTGGCAAAGCTCTTTAGAATATCTCATTTCATCCTCACAACAACTCTAAGAACTAGGTGCTATTTATTCTTCCCATTTAACAGAGGAGAAAACTGAGGCTAAGGGATTTTAAGGGACTTGCTTAGGGTCAGACTTGGTTGTTAAGTCACTTCAGTTGTGTCTGACTCTGTGACCCCTTTTAGAATTATCTTGGCAAAGATAATGGAGCAATCTGCCATTTTCTTCTCCAGTTCATTTTTACAGATGAGGAAACTCAGGCCAAGAGGGTTAAGTGATTTGCCTAGGGTCACACAGCTAGTAAATGTCTGAGGTCACATTTGAATTCAGGTCCTCCTGATTCAAGCTCAGAACTCTATCTACTGTACCACATAACTGCCTCTATGATTCTTTAAAAAGACCAATCCAAGGCCATAGCTTAGGGAGGAACTTTATCATCGTCAAGATGACAACTATGTGATAACTAACGGGGATCTTCTTAGTCACGAAAGGGTTGAACTCAGTGATATTTAGGAGATAGGGATTTCATAATTGAATTTTATTTTAAATTAAATTTTAAATGTTATCTTATTTCAAAAATTATCTTGTTAAATTATATTTTAAGTTTAATTGTAAGTATAAGTTTTAATTAAATTTCAAATTTTATTCTATTTTTTAATATTTTATTTTACTTTATATTTTTTCACTTAACAAGCATTCATTTTCTCTCCCTCCTCATTCCCACCCCCATTGGAAAGAAAAAGAAAACCCTTGCAAACGAGATGAATAGTTGAACAAATACATTCCCATATTGGCCCTGTCCAAAAATGTGTGTTTAAATTCACACCTTGTCAGAGCCATAGCCAATATCCATGTTAACCTTGTTAACAAGGAGTAGGCCTTGACAAAGACTTAACCTTGTTAAGGGAATCTCATCTTATTAAGGAGACACAAGTGGGATTCAGGAGGGGATTATTAGGCTTCTCCTGGGCATACCTTCTACCCTTTTAAAAGTGTTTTAATGTTCTTTTTAGAAAGTAGCGCCAGAGAAAATGGAACTGACCAACAACCCCTCATGTAAGTTTCCAGGAACTCAACCTTAGCACAGTGGATGCATGGCACACAGTAGGAACTCAATAAATGTGTGACCACAAAGGCTCCCAGGGTTTGTTCATGGTTTGGATGTCAGGTCTGTATTGCATCACCTGGTCCACCTTTGCAAGCCTTAAACAAGAGGGAGCATGGCAAAGTATATAAAGAACTGGCCTTGGAGAAAGGAAGAATTGCTACAAACTTCATGTGACCCTGGCAAGCAAGTCCCTGCCCTAGTCAGCTCTCAGTCTATCAATGGAAGAACAGTTGCTGACTTGAACTTCCTCCTTGGGGCCTCTAGGTGGTGCCATCCTGCACAGAGCGCTGGACCTGGAGTCAGGAAGACTCATCTTCCTGAGTTCAAATTTGACCTCAGACACTTATTAGCTGTGTGGCCCTGGTCAAGTCACTCAACCCTGTCTCATTTTCCTCATCCGTAAAGTGAACTGGAGAAGGAAATGGCAAACCACTCCAGTATCTTTGCCAAGACAACCCCACATGGGGTCATGAAGAGTCAGGCAGTACTGAAAATCATGATACAACAATAAAATAAACTTCCTCCTTGGGAGTTCCTAAACCAAAGCTAGAGTGTCTATTTATTTCAGAAACATCAAGTACTAAAACAGGGTGGGTGGGAGGACCCAGCTGGCATCTGTACTGGAGATAGTGATGATTTTTTTTTTCCTTCTGAAAAGACTAAAATTCAGAAAATTGCCCCCTTGAATTTGTTATGGGAAGGATGGAATCAGACTAAAGTAACATAATGTGCTGAATAGAAGAAAGCTTTATTTCCCAGAATTAAGAAGTCTGTTGAGCAGTGAAAAAAAAATGTCAAAATCCATTAATGTGGCAGGAGCAGGATGAATCCAAAGAGACTCTTAATTCCAGTTTAGCACCCTCCAGTCCTTGGGAAAAAAGAATCAAGGAACAAGATGCTTCCAACCTGGTTTCATGAAGAACTGATCAAAGATGGAGGAGTTAACAACAACCTCCTCCCCCTACACCCAGATCCATCTGAACGGAAAATTGAAAAGAGAAGGAACTAACAAGTACATACAGTTAGTTCGGATTTGGAGGGAAAATATAGAGCAGTATAATAGAAGAACCATCTAATGTCAGTCGAAAGGACTAAAGAAAATAGCAAAAGGTTTTAGAAATATCTAGGGAAAAGAGATAATGTATCTGCAAGAAAACAGAGCTATTCATAAGCAAGAAAGGTGGGGAGGGAAGTGTGTGTGGTTGTGTGTGTGTGTGTGTCTGTGTGTGTGCAAACCTCATGTCTAAGATAGGGAAGGCAATGCTTTTTAAAATCTGTAAAAAAAAGTAAAGCAAAGTCATTTGGATGCCTTTGGTGCTGCTGTTCAGTCATGTCCAACTCTCTGTGACCCTGTGGACCATATCATGCCAATACTGTCCATGGGGTAATCTTGGTAAAGATACTAGAGTGGTTCGCCATTTTCTTCTCCCAGGGGATTAAGACAAACAGAACTAAGTGACTTGCCCAAGGTCACACAGCTAGTAAGTCTCCAAGGCTGGATATGAATTCAGGTCTTCCTGGTCCCAGACCCAGAACTCTATCCATTGAACCATCTAGCTGCTTCTATTTGGATGACTGAGAAGTCAAATTCCCTTGTAAAAATAATAAATTCTAAAAAAAAATTTCATAAATGGAAACTGATTTATTTGAACCAAGAAATAAACCCTAAGAATTCTGCTTCTCTGGTTATATTCAACCCACCACCAACACCCACATGGCTGCTTTTTAGCCTCTTGTATCAAGTGCATGCCAAATTTTAAGCCATGATATGAACATTGGTAATGGTGGGGGCAATGTTGGTAAGACCTTATTTGTCTTTGAGTAGTTCTGAGAAACTAATCTGACATTGGCCACTTTCTTATGATAAAATTCCAAGGATCATAAGGTTTTAGCTGGACCATCAAGTCCAAACTTTCATTTTCAGCAAAAATGAGGCCTTGAGAAGTTAAGTGACTTGTTCAAGGTCACACAGAGTATGAAATAGAATTTGAACTCAGACTTTTCAGATTCTCGGTCCAGAAAGCTGAGAAAAGGCAGAAAGAGAGGAGGACTAAAATATTCCCTCATTGCTCTGCTCTATCTAACCACTGGTCTGGCCCATGGGTCTTGGTTGGCTCATATCTGAAAGTAACCTAAAAAAAGTATTAGAGATGTTTGAACTTTCCTAGGGATAAATACTTTTCATCAACTACTTGAAGAATGGGTGGACAGTGGTTGAAATGAAATCTAACATGAGAAAAAATGTAAAGATTGTTATATTTAGAACTGAAAATAATTCTTTGAACTTGCTTTCTTTTCCCTTTAGGGACTTTGAAACC
>NW_027186163.1:0-74303 GCF_028583685.1 Petaurus breviceps papuanus | reverse complement strand
TTAGTGAGGTCTTTCCATGTATTGCTGTTTTAGGATGGCACAATGCTTGTTGATTCAAATTCTGTAACACTGCGATGTCTTCTGCAAGAGATCTGTAATCAAGGAAGTGCTGAAGTCAGTTCAAAGGAGTAAATTGATAATTTTTCAGTGAGAGCTTTTACACCTTAGAAATCAGCAAAGGGTGTGATTCATAGGGTGTGATTTATTGTTTTGTTGATTGTCTAGATTTAAGAAAGTGATGAAAATGTTAACAATGCAGAATAAACTTAAAAGTGTGTCTTGTCTAGGATTTTTTGGAGAACTTGGTATCAAATATTCACTACCACCCCACTATTCATAACCACCAAAAATGGTTGATTTAACCATGCATATAATAAAAACCAAGTGGATAAAGCATGTCTTTTATAAGGATTAGCACATACAATTAATTTGACAGCCAATAGAGATTATCCTTTATTACATAATCTGGGAGAGATGGAACAAATGGCTAAGTTAAGTCCTTAATTAAATAGAAGTAGAGGGGCTCAACTGCCTAATAGAAATTGCAATGCTTCTTTAAGGACCCCTAAATTCTCATGGAAACAAAGACTTTTTGTAGCACTGATATTAACACTAATTTTAATGTTACTATACAATATGAAAGACTTCAGAATCTGAAGAATTTAAAATGTGTATCACACAGGAGCCTATAGAGAAGTTCCTGATGGATATAAGCAGACAGTAACCTATAACAAAGCTGGAGTGAAGGATGTCTTTAGGGAGATGAACAATTTTAAAGATAGGCTGGTCCCATGGAATTAATGTGGGATAATAAGTGGGCAATACAAGGCCACTAGTGGTATTCTCATGATGTTAGTAGGAAAATGAGGAAGGCTCCAATTGGCTGGATGGATTCCCTGTCATTAGCTTACATGAGAATATTGGCTAGAGTTCCATAATAAGGGTGGGCATGAATGGATTCTGAGCTCCATCATTGAAGGTAACATTTTAATAGATGATTGCATAGATCTATTTAAGTATTTGTGTATGGAACATGTAAAAGTAGTATAAGAGTTACCCTCTCCAAAAGGTGAAAAATATGATAAAATTCACAATAGAAATCCTATGGAAAAATAAGAATTTTAAACGCCCTTATTAATAAACTTAATTTTAAAAAACCTTTACCACATTTGGTAAAATGATTGAATGCATAAAGACAATAGAAGAGGGGTAAGTGCCCAGCATTGGCTACACTTCATTCTGATGCAGCAACAGAATTGTGATCCTAATCATTGCCAAGCACTTTCTGACCTTAAAAATCCAATCACATATCATGTTACATCAATCAACATGACAAGTCTATTACACCCTGATAAGTAACTGCTCATGCCAGTTTCTGCCTAAACCAAGCTGGATTGAATATTCATTGATCGATGATCCCAAAGTATTATAACATCCAAAGTGTAATGAATAATTATGTCATGGCTCAAAGAAGAAAGTGAAAACAAAATTGAGGTACAAAAAAGGAGGTACATAGGATTCTAGATTCCAGAGCACTGGCTCAACAATTTAAAGAAAATGTATGTTTCAATAGGGCAAGCTGGTGTGATTAAACCTTTTTGACTCCACCGTCTATACAGATGACAGCCTTCCCCTTCCTTAGCAGAATATCTGTGGGGGGGGGGAGGAGTGGAGACAGAGGGGGAGCATGTACCAACTGGTAGATGTCAAGTGATGAGCTCCCAATTTAGATAGGTTTGTCCCTCAACAACTAATACACATGACAAAATCTTGTCTTTTTCACCCTGGTAAGACATTCTAGATTGCAGTTTTCACTGGCACTCATCTTCTCTGAGGACTCTGAATGACCTTGTTGTGATAATAAAACACTAATAAAATTTTAATGGAAACTACACTCTTTGGGGCTATACCAATGAAGTAAAAGTTAAGGTAGGTCCCAACAAGATTAAATAAAACAGCAAAACATGTCAGTATAATGGAATTTTATTTTCTTCATTAAAGAAAAGGATTTAACATCATTTCACTTGTTTCCTTTAAATTAAATGATCCATTTGCAATCCCCCTAACACTAAATTGCTGAAAGTTTTGGGAAAAGTATTTTTTCATTATTGTTTGGAATTACTTTGGCCTCATCATTGAAGGAATATATTCCTCTTCACCCATAGAGTAAAGACTAGTAAAAACAGTCCATGTTCTGACATCCATCTGGGTAGTTTTAGTTTCCTGACTTTGAGGCATTTGAAGAACATGTAAATCGTCAAAAAGTCAGGTCATTCTTACACTGGTAATTCTTCAAAAGAAATCAGCAAATCATTACTGTCAAGTAAATTTGCAGTCTTTCCGGGAATCTGAGTGGCCCAAACATTCCAGTTTCTCTCTAATCACTCAGACTAGGATTCTTAGTGTTTTCCTTGCAGCTTCCTGAACATAAGTTAAATATCACAGTAAGTATTAGAAAGCACTTATAATAATATAGGTAAAAAGATATTTGCTGCCACTTTCCAACTCAGTTAGAACTAATTTGACTATAATTAATCTCAAGCTACAAGTGAAAAGCTTTCTTCATTTTGAAACTACGTTATGAAATCTTTTTCACATTGTTGGTTGTCTTAATTCAAAACAAGAATGGCTAGTCAGTATGTGATTATATAAGGACATAAGAGCCACATATTAGTTCAGATGTATGGACCACTCAACTCTGTATTTGATCTCTCTAAGAAACATAGACTGGGTAAGACCCAAGTTGGCAGACTTGACAAAAACCTCAGAGTTAAACATGCATTTAAAATATTTGATTCCCTTTAGTAATACAGTAACAATGCAGTAACAATGCCTCTTTCATTTATTATTTTATCCAAATTTTTTTAATCTATTGATAAGTTCACCCTGTACCATCTCTTGAAGCATAACGAGTTGCTATCCACTATGTGGACTTTATACTTGATTTTATTTACACTAATTTTATCTCTGGTGAGCTTTAAGGGGTATTACCTATTTTCCTTTTTGAATGATTGTTGAAAAAATATTTAGGCATTATTTATAATGTCATAGAATTTTGTACTGTTCCCTTTCTATCTTCATTATTCTAGAAATAGTCTTTTCCACTTATAGTATCTATTTAATCAATTTAATTGTTTAATCATTGAAGTATAGGAGTAATATAATTAAATTAGAACAATAGGATTCCAGGCCTGATGTTCCCAGGACTGTGGCACCTTGGGCCATTTCTTCATATATTCTTGAATTTGATTTCTTCATCTGTAAAATGGCAGTATGTGGTAGGTAAGTATTATAGGGGAGTGAAATAAGGGGGAAAAAATTGCCCCTGCCCTCATGGAATTTAAATTTTAAGTGAGTAGGCCAAAGATAATGTGGGACAAATTATACTTTATAAAAAGTATAAGATTTGGAGTTCAAACCTGACTCTTTCACTCACCATGGTTATGTCCTTAAGCTACTCATTTAACTTTCTTAGGTCATCCATAAAATTAAACTGTTGAACCAAATGGTCTTTAATGTCAGAAGTAGCTCTAAATTTATGAAAGTATATGTACAGAGAAAAAAAAGGTTAGAAATATACAAAATGGTATATAATAAATTCCAAAAGTACAGGTATGTATTTTTAGAATTTAGAGAAAGGAAAGGTTCAATTTAGGTCAGTAGATGGACCCATCAAAAATTAGATTCAATAGGCTTAGAAAACATTATCTATTTGTTTCCAACATACTTGAAAGGGTTCAGTGTTTTGTTTTGGGTTGGTTGGTTATTTGGAGGTTTGAGGGGGTGGTATTTGTTTTGGGTTTGTTTTGTTTGTTTTGGTATTTGGAGCCAAACTAACACATATGATCACTGGCTTCAGGGATATTTGTATCTGGTAGGTAAAGATGATATAGAATAGGAGACAGAATGGATAATATGAGGGGAAAGGAGACCGGTACAAAAAGGTCTGTGATAGGTTTAGCAATAAGAACAGCAATTTCTTAGTTCAAGCTCAATGTTAGGATGGAATGAGGCATTAGAGTCATTTAACAAAGGAGGTTTAGTTTGTTCAGAGAAAGCAAGGATATATAACAAGGATGAAGTGGCAAAGAGCTTCTCTGGATGCAGTACCCCTCATCAACACCTAAAAAGTTACAGGACAGTACTTCATTAGGATATTTTGACTCAAGTAGTCTTAGGCACCACTAAGTCTAAGAGGCATTACTATATTACTACAAGGGACCTTTTTTGCCCTCAGGTCAGGAGTCTGCATGAGGGACACTGGAGTGGGGCTAACAAGTTGCATTAGAGGAGAAAGTCAAGAAAGTCAGGGAACTCAGGGACACTGTCAAGAAAACTCTGATGGTATCACAATATTGATAGGTTAGGATGGGATCAGAGAAGTGAAAATGCCTAGACAAAGATCAATGAACACAGAACTGATGAGATTGCCAAACTTTCATTGAAGAAAGATTCATGGAAAAGTGGCAAAGTGAGGGAGGAAGAAGTTCAGAAAAGGCAAAAGATGATGACTCCCTTCTACTTTGAGATCTGTGATTCTATAATTTACAACTGCTTACAGAATATCTCTCCATTTTGATATTTTTAACCATCATCTTCAAACTCAGTATCTCCAAATTTGAGCCCAACATCTCTACTTCCACCACCAACCCACTGCAGACAAATCAGTTTCTTTTTTCATCTGCTACATCTTTATGACTGGTATTACCTACCATTCATTCAGACTCTCAAGTTAATAACCCAGAGTCATCATTATCTATCTACTTCAATAAGTCAGTAATATCCTTAATACCATATATGCAATATGTCAAATACTACCTCTGGCATAAACTGGATTGTGACCCTGAACAAGTTCACTTAAAATAAGTTATTCAACAGCTGCTAAGGAGTCCTTCAGTAAGCATTGTTAAAATGCTTAATATGTGACAGGCATTTATATTGACAGAGTTTCCTCATCAAGAATTCCTTACCAATGAAGTCAAAGCAATAGTCAAGAAAAAAAAGATATAGCATTGTCAACTTTGTGATACATTTCACCAATGTCTCTTCCATCTACTTCATCACTTCTGTACATCATATTTCCAGCATTCATCATCTTATGCTTGTACTACAAAAATCGACTTTTGGCTACCAATCCACCCTCATTTTCATTGTTTTCTACCTCCGATACTTTCCAGATGCTCCTCCCAATTAAGAATAGAAGAATATTAAGTGCTAACTGTGTGACAGATACTAATCTACGTTCTTGACATGCAAAGAAAAGTTAAAATTCCTTCACTTAAGGTACTTACCTTCAAAAGGAGGAGACAAAATAACTGTGTAAGATTCATACAGAGTAGACTGAAGATAACATTAAGAAGGGAAACGTATAACTGCTGGAGGGACTTGAAAAAATGTCATTTTCATCCTAAATGCCAGTTTTTCCCCTACTGCCCCATTATATCTTATTGTTCTAAATGGTGCCTTATGGTCCTCTACATTTTGTCCAAACTTCTTTGACTCAAAATCAAGTCCATTCATAATGCAACCTATCCAGATTTATCTACTGTCACTCTCCAATATGTTTGTCACATTTAGGAATTTCACCTTTCCCCACAATCCATGCAGTTCTCTTTCATTAGGACATACTTCTCTCCCTACAAAGGAAAATTCACCTAGTCTTTGAAGAACAGCTATTCTAATCTTCTCTAGCTTTTAGAACCCTCTCTGATCTTCTGTAAGCTGCTTCAGGGAGGATAGAAAGTGTTTCGTTTTTGTTATTTCATTCCTAACACTGCACACAGTGCTGGTACATAGTAGACACTTACTACTTATTAGTAGATTGATTCTCCAAAGCCCTATTGTATTTAAAGTCAAGCCCACATGGTTTAGTAAAAATAAAAACTGTATAGTACTCATAGAGGTAGCATAAGAGTTAAGACCAGATAGAGAGTTGTCCTTAAAGTCAGGAGGACTTGAGTTCAAATCCCACCTCCTACACATACTGGTTATGTAAACCTAGGGAAGTCACTTAAACAAGATGCTCTCAACTTGTTATTGAATAATCATTTTGAGTTCTTACTATTTGCCAGGCACTTGCATTGGTAGAATTTCTTCATCAATAGGGTCCTAAACCAATGAAATCAAAACTGGAGTCCAAAAACAAAAGACATAGCATTCTGAAGTTTGCAAAGTATTTCACTTATGCTCTTTCATTTAAATCTTAAAACAACCACTATTTAAGATAATTACTTCAGCACTATCTTCATTTTGCATATGTGAAAATTTAAGTTCAGAGAAATGAAATGATTTGCCCATAGTCACAAGAGAGGTCAGAGGTAAAACTTAAGTTGAGCTTTCTTCCTATGTCAAGTCTGCCACTCTTTCTAACTGTCCATCTCTATCTTTCAAATATTTATCTGTTGTGTGATTGTTCACTGTTTGTTGTTTTTTCTTCCCTTCTAAATTATAAAAATTACTCTCTGGCCACAGTTCAGAGCTTATAATCAATTAGCTAGTTGGGGGAATGTTCAGGAGCCATGTTTCATTGATGAAAGGAGCTCCTCTCAAAGAAACCCCCTTACCTATTCAGATGAGATGTTACTTTTAATTTATAGCCTTAGAGAGATGCCTGAGTCCATAAGATGTTCAATAATTTGCCCAGAGACTTGTGTATTTACCAGAAGCAGCATTGGAAGACAAGTTTTACTTGATCCAAGACTTACTTTCTCTTCATTAGGGAACACTACCTATCAGTCTAGAGAAATTGAGTCATATTTTGAAATGAATTAGGGATGGCCTAACAACCATTGTGACTGAGCTGATGACTTTCTAGGTTCTTCCTTAAAGTATTTACATCTGAAACATTAAAAGGACAAATAAGCAAGCAGTTTGGGGGAAAGAATGCTGAGTCAAAGGTTGGGAGTTCAGCTTCTACTTCTGAAACTTAGTATGTTTGTAACCTTGGACAAGTCACGTAACACCCCCTTGGCTTAAGTTTCCTGATTTGTAAAATGAAGAATGAGGATGGTCTCTGATTTTTTAGCTCTAAATATGTTATATTTACCTAGGTAAATTGGATTGTTAAAAAGAATTAAGATTCTACTCTCTGGCTTTACTTAACAGTAAGGATTTGTAGTGAGCTTAAATTATCCAGCTCAACAGTTTCATAGTCCTTTCCTCTGTGGTCTTCATAGTGTGCCTCACTCTGAAGAATCACTTTAGTAAAATCCATAGAATAATTTATGATATTGTTATTCCATTTGGGTCTTGTGTATAATCAGAAACATAACCTTTTGGGGCTCTTTTTGCCTAAAGCTCTTTTCTAAAGTGTCAATAATGCTCTATTGTTATTTCTTTTCTCCATAAAAGAAAAAAAAAACATCTAGGGCTTTCAAACTTTTGTGGTTCAAGTCCTTTGGGTGGGATAAAATACAATGAAATATATGCAGGTGTCACTCAGACTACACTTTGGAAGAGGAGGGAGGGAAATGAAAGCTGAAGTTAAGAAAGTATGGAATCAAACTCACCAGTATTGAAATATCATCTCCATAAGCCAGAGGTTGCTCTACTCAACTCTGTGCTTTTGGCACTTCTCTGTTTCTTGTCTTATCCAGTCACAGGACTTGACTGCCAAAGACTGAGTGGAAGATTATTGTTGCCAGTAGGCATGTTTGCTGCTAGTTTTGTTTGAAGAACAATTTGGAGGAAATGAGTTGATGACAAACAGAGCAAGTCCTTTTGAATTGGAGCTGATAAACATTATGTTTGTGAGTCCTCATGGGAATGCCAGGATTGAAAAGTCTTTTGTGAAGGGAGAGGGGAAAGTTTGGACATCTATAAGCTCATTGCTGCTACAGCAAATGGACAAAAACTACAGGGAAATTTGAAATTACAAAAGGAAGAACAAAGGAAAACCATTTAGTGATATTTGGACATAAATAAGCAACCTAATAATGGACATAGGATTGTCAATTTAGAACTGAAAGACATTTTAGTTGTGTCCAATTTCCTTATTTTAAAGATAAAGGGAGCTGAGAACTGGAGATGTTTTGGTGACTTGCACAGGGTCATACAAGTAATAAGTATCTTAAGTAGCATTTGAACCTAGCACTAAAAGTCCAGTGAGCTATCTACTGCATCATGTCTCCTTTTGGATACCATGACAATATATAGTAATCGGATACAAAAGGAAGGAAACCACATGGCAGAATAGAAGGGGTTCTGGGCCTAGCATCCCAAGAGACATTGGTTTCTTGTCTCAACTCTGTCAGTCTCTGTGTGACCAAAATTAAATCATTAAAAGCTTATGGTATCAGATTCTTCCCCTCAAATTACAATGTTGGGGTAGATGACTCCAGTGTCTCCAGTTCAATAATCCAAACTGACAACATTGTAAAAAAGGTTATGTCTTTTCACACTGAAGTCCACCTTCATGGTTGGTTGAGAGCCAGAAAGTGTTCATGACCCATTTGTAGACTACGTAAATTAATTAGGATCATCAGAACTTTGGGGAGCATAAAGAATAATGCTAGGTTATATGATATACAGTGTGCTGGGCCCAGAGTCAGGAAGACCTGAGTTCAAATCTTAGACTTAAACTTATACACTTACTTGTTGTGTGACACCCTACCCACCTTGGCAAGTCACTTTATCTGTCTGCCACTGCTTCTGCAACTATAAAATATAGATATTAACAGCACTGACTGAGAGGTATGCTGTGAGAATCAAAAGGGATAATATTTATAATGTTCTTAGCATAGTGTCTGGCACACAGTAGCTGCTTAATAAATGTTTGTTCTCTCTCCTCCTTTCTTTCACATTAATATAAATGAGCAAACACTATTTAAGAACGTGTCTTTTCTTAAGGAGTGCAACCCAATAGTGTATCTTCTGTAGCAAACTTTTCTTTTTGTTCTTCAATATCTAGAAAATTATCTCATGGTTCTGGTGTACCCTAGAAATAGAAACATCACTATTCAGAAGATGTTATAAGGTTGGCAACTGGATTCAAATTTTATGCATATTCAAATGTAAATAATTTTAAATAATATCTTTTAAATCAATATTGTATAAAATACCTATGTAGCAGCAAGCACCCCAAGCGCGTCCTCAGGGTTTGCTGCCCATACAGGTTCTTGGATCTGCTTTGTTAAAGGAAAGCAACTCAAAATGGGTTAACAAGCTTACTTTAATCAGTCAGACATATATCGTTTACCTTGTTCAGGGGAAAAAGGTCAGCACCCCAAACTTCAAAATATACAGACAGAATTATCAAGACATTAACAGATCAAGTAGACAGCTTTCCAAACTGTCCAACCATTACATCCATACCTAGTCAACATCTGGGTTTCCACATCTGGGTTTTTCAAAGCCGGGGGACTCTCAACAACGGCTTCCCAGAATTCAGATCAAATCACAGAACACTTCTCAAAGTGAGTCCCAAAACAAAGCTACACATCAGGGCTTATATAGCCTTCTCCTGGCTCAGAGAATGTAACAACCTTATTGACTCACTGGCCAATCAAGAAGTAATTACTGAAAAACAAGCCTCCCACCCCAGGCTTCAGGTGCACTTTAGCCTAGGGGCAGGGAAAATCTTCCAAATCTGCATTTCCATTACAACCTATTAAATGCAAGGCACTTTAATATTATAGATGCTATAAAGTATACAAAGAATAAAATGTGATCTCTGTCTTCAAAGAGTTTGTAGTTTAATTACAACGGTTGGTATGTGTACATACATAGATATAGTTCAGGAAGAAGTAGAGTTATGGAAACCCAGCAGAAGAGAAAAGATTAAGAGCAAGGGATAACTAGTTTGACTGATATGATGTCAGCAACCAGGAGGGCCTTTACACTCAGACTGATAGATCTAGAGACTGACTATTACTGCCTCTCCCTCTCTGTACCATCTCCCTTTCTTGCTTGTGAGGCATAGTTTCAGCTAAATTTCCTGGGTATTGACCTCTTGTTTCTCATTCCTTATTAGGCAATTCAGAAAATATCCTCATATCAGTGTTTCAAATTACTACCATACCCCCATGGATGACAAGGCAGGGCAATCTCCTACTAGAGATAAGTAGGTTCTTTGTCTTAAACCTCTATTTAAGTTTGGGCCCTGAGGAACTTTGGGAATAAACATTTTGAGTCAATTCTGAGTCCGATGACCAAGTACTAAGGCAGGAAAGGCCATTCACCTAAACTGTCTCCCCACAAATCCCACTCCACATGAGTTCTCCTTTCCTGCGGATGAGCAGTAATGTTCTGTTAACTACTATCTCTATTGGCACTACTGCTTTTCATCAGAATAACTCCTTCCTCTAATTCACTGTACAGTCCAAGCACTCTGTAGGTATTCAGTATAAGGAAAGACTACATTCCAATGAGGGATTAAAGGAAAATGTTATGGAGAAAATGACATTTGACTTGGGCTTAGAAGGAAAAAATAGAAATTACAGAAGCAGAACAGGGGATAGGAAAAGAGTTGCATTCTGGGGGAGAATGTATATTATGAGCAAATGAATAGAGGTAGGAAAGCAAAAGGTATGTCTGGGGAGTGGCAAATAGCCCCAAATCACTAGATCATAAGGTATAAGAAAGGAAAGTTATGAGGGAAAGGTAGGCTATTGTCATATTATGGAGATGTTTTATATGTCTCACTAAGGAATTTAGATTTGATTACAAAAGCAATGAAGAATCATTGCATGCTGTCAGAGGGGATGGGGGACAGTAGTATAATCAGTATTTTGCTTTGGGATTATTCATCACCAGCAGTACATAGAAGGTTAGTATAATAGTATAGTTTTCATGGGAGTTGATTTTCATCTGAAACAATGTGTTGGAGAGAAGAGAACAAAGGAAGTTTGAGGGATATTTCAAATGTGAAACCGGCCAGATTTAGAGACTAATTGATAGGGAAGAAAGTGAGTGAAAGTAAAAGTGACCACACAGTTTAAAGGAAAAGAGACAGGAAAGATAGGCAAGCCAAGGGGAGACAGACATGTTTTAGAAAAATTGTACCAATTAGACATTTAAATGGAGATATTGAGCTAAGAGTTCGAGAACATGACCTAGAGCTCAGGAAGGAGGAAAGTGTTAAGGAAAATTGATTTGGGGAACTATATAGAACAGGAATACATTAATTAATGAATGAAAAGGCAGTGTTTATGTGTCAGGCATTGTTCTAAGTACTGAGGATACAAATATAAACAAGCAAGAGATCCCTTCCCCACTTAACATTGTAACAGGGAAAGACAACAAATAAAGGGGAAATAAAGAGGGAACAGATATATACATAGTGGCAAAGTTTGGAAATCTTCAGGAAGTGGTGTAGTGCCCTGATTCAAGAGAGCAAGATAAGGCAAATGCTAAATTCAGGTGAGAAGGAATTGAGGAAGATGGTCAGAATGCAGGTGGGATGGTTTAGAAATGACTGGGAAGACTGATGGATGAATGATTTCCAATAAAGAATGTAGTGAAAGAACAGAAGAGGGATAGAGGTAGAATTCCAAGGAATGCTAGCATTTATTGTGACAGAAAGAGGAAGAAGACAGGAGTGTTACCAGGAAGTGAATAAGATAGTGAAGTGTAATTGAGGTTAAGAGAGAAGAACTTCAAAAAGGAGAGAAGCCAATATCAATGATTTCATGAAAGGTTAAAATGATAATCATTTCTGAAGGATTTAATGATTAGAGCGTTCAAAGTTACCCTGGCAAGAACCAGTTCAGTTGAGTTCTGTGGAAGTAAAAGCTATATTTCCAGTGGTGAAGAAGTAAAAATCATGAAGAAAAAAATATTCCAAATAAAAACTAATTCTTAAAGAAAATTGTAGATGAAAGGGGAAATAGTTTATTAAAGTTGAAGGAAAGTGGGTAGGATAAGGAAACAATTTCTTTTCTATTACTTTTGTGATAGAGAGTATCAACCTTTTAGGGAGATAGCAAAACAGTTAAAATAAAAAGAAATACTGAAGCTTAAAAAAGGAAGTTGTGACAAATAAAGGACCAATAAGAGAAGAGATTAAAGGTCCAAGTGGACCTGTTAGCCTTGCTTTGTACTTCCTTCTTTCAGACAGGAGAGGAGAAGAGGTTAAGTCTCAGACATTTTGTTCTAGAGATAAAGCAAGCAGAAAGTGAATGTTATAGCTGACCTTTATAATCTCAATAGAATAGAAGATAAGATCATCATCATAAAATAACTGGTGTAGGGATAGAAGTAGGTGATTGAGGAAAGGAAAAAAGTTTGGAATAGATGTCATGGATAATGCAATGGAGGGTCAATTAAATATGGATAACAACAACAGACATAAAGGGGTGAACAAAAGTACTTGAGGAACAGCTGAGGTGAAATGAAATAAATTTTTAGTAGAATCATGAACTTGGGTTTTGACTACTGTAAGGAACAAAGTTAAGTGCATAAATAACTTTTTTTCTGTTTGAAGATTGATAACATAGACATGGCAGAATAATAAAAGAGCTAGATATTCAAAAGTATAAATAAAGCAAATGGTTAAATAGTTGCTTATTTAGGCTAGAGAGCCAAATAAATCAGAAAACAGACTGATACACTGAAAAAATAGAAAGGAGTCAAAACCAGGACCTGAAAACAAACAAAGAAACAAAATGAATGGGAGACATAGACAGATAGGAGATTTCATTCAGAAGGAAATTCCAGCTTTTCAGATCTTGGTAGCAGGATATTTCACAGTGAGGACAAGGAATAAATAAATTTAATGGGGTTTGATAAAATAAATAAATAAACTCAAGAATCTGTGAAGTCAGTGTTGAAGTCAGCAGGGATAGTAACTGGAATAGGATGAAGACAGTTAATGAAATCATTCCAGAATGTGGGAGCATACTTTCTGGAGCGATGGAAGAGAACAAGTAAACAGTGGTTATATCTCAAACATTACATTGCATTGAGATGGAAACATTTTAGAAAGTTAATTTGTTTTGCTGAAAAAAAATATTTTTTTTCTTTCCACCAACCTCATTTAAAAAGAGTCAATAGATAAAAATCTGAGATCTGAACTTAATTTTTTTTTATCTGAAAGTAGATGAAAAAAGAAAAGGAGCTTTTTATCTCAAGATGGCATTTGGAGTTCCAAGAGCAGTGACAGCTCTTAGGATAACAGAATCACAGAATATAATGTTAGAGGGGACTAGGGAGGTCATCTAGTTCAACCTCCCACTCAGTGAGGAATACTTTCTATGACATTCCTAACAGATGGTAATTCAGCCGCTGTTTAAATATCTCCAGAGAATGGAGCTTACCACCTACTGGAGAAAGCTATTACACTAATAGACAGCTTTAATTGTTAGAAAATTCTTTACTGTGTTTAGTCCAAATCTGATTCTTTGCAAAACTGTATCCATTAGGTTCTAATTCAGCTTCCTGGGGTAGCACAGAAGTCACTATCTCATCCCTACACACTTTTAAGTAATTGTCCTTCAAATATCTAAACCAATTAATCAGTAAACATTTATTATTTACCTACTATGTGCCAGATACTTTGCTAAGTGTTAGGAATATAAAAAGAGGCAAAAGAAAATTTCTTCTGTCAAGAAGCTTACAATATAATAGGAAAGACAACATACAAACTGTGTGTGAGTGTGTGTGTGTGTTTTTTTTAAAAATATACACAGGATAAATAGAAGAAAAATAAGAGAGTGTAGCACTGGAACTATGATGGGTTAGGGAAGCATTAGATAGTCTTTTAGTAGGACTTAAAGAAAGCCAAGGAGGTCAGTAGTTAGAGCAGAGAAAGGAGAACATTCCAGGAATGGGGGACAACTAGGAAAATGTCCATAGCTGAGAGATGAAATGCTTTGTATGTGAAACAGTCAGGAGGCTAGTGTCACTGGGCTGAAGTCAGGGAGTAAGGTGTTAGAAAACTGGAAAAGTAGGAGAGAGTAAGTTGTGAATGACTTGAATGACAAAAAACATTTGGTATTTGCTACTAGAAATGATGGGGAAGGGACAGCTAGGTGGCTCAGAGTGCTGGCCCGGAGGTCGGGAGACCTGGGATCGGTTCTGGCGTCAGATACTTGGCACCCACACAAAATAACTGGCCATGTAACCTTGAGCAAGTTACTTAACCCCAACTGCTTAAAAAAAGAAAGAAATAAATAATGGGGAAGCCACTGGAATTTACTGAGTAGGGGAGACATGATCAGACCTGTATTTTAGGAGAATCATTTTAGTGGCTTAATGGAGGATGGATTAGAGATTGGAGAGAGTTGAAGCTGGTAGAGCCACCAGCAGACTATTGCAATAGTTTAGGCATGAGGTAATGAGAATCTGTACTAGAGTGGTAGTAGTGTTAGAGAGAAGGGAAACATTCAAGAGATGTTGCAAAGGTGAAATTGACAGTCATTTGCAAGAGCTTGGATATGGGGGGTGAGAGATGATGAAGAATCCAGTACAACTCCTATTTTGAGAGCCTGAGGATCCAGGAGGATGGTGTTTCCCTCCACAATAAAAGGTAAAGTAAGAATGGAGAAGATAATTAGTTGTTTTTTGGATATATTGAACTTAAGATGTCTACTGGACATCTAGTTTGAGATGTCTGAAAGGCAATTGGAGATGCAAGATTGTAGGTCTGCAGAGAAATCTGGTAAGGAAAAGTAGATATGAGAATTATCACCATAGAAATGGTAATTAAATACATAAAAGCTAATGAGATCACCGAGTGAAGTCCCATAAAGGGAGAAGAGAAGAGGGCTAAGGACAAAAGCTTGAGGGACACGTAGTTAAAAGGCAAGATCTGAAGGTGAATCCAGAAAAGGAGACAGAGACTGTGATAAATTCTAGGAGCTTAAAGTCAAAGACAAATCAGAAAGATTGCATCTTATCCTGGAAAGAAAACATGCATACATTTAGATAATAGATAAATATATGGCTTTGAGCTCTTTTTAAAAATTTTCTCTCTAGAATTCTTTTATATCCCCTTTTCTAAGGTGCAAGGTACTGTCTCACAATGCTTACAATTTCATTACAGAAAACCATAAAACAATATAATAGCACTTGTACCCTTCAAATAATCATTTTATTTTAAGATTCCTTTCATAACTACATTCAGTACTGCCACCAAATAACTCATAAACTTCCATGTATAAAGAGATCAGAATCTCAGCCAAAGATCTTTCACAATTTGCTCCTATCTTCATATAAACTTTTGTCAATTCAGATTAAAATTTCCTTTTGTTACATCATTGTACTTGACCACATGTTCTTTTGTTAACATTCTGTCCTATTTGTCAAAGTAATACAGTGAATTAATAGGCAACCCCAAATATCTCACCACATTTCTTTTCTTTTTTTTAAAGCAACCGGGGTTAAGTAACTTGCTCAAGGTTACATGGCCAATTACTCCTGGGTGTGGTGCTGAGTATCTGAGCCCGGATTCGATCTAGGTCATCCCGACACTGGAGCTGGTGCTCTTACTCACTGTGCTACCTGGCCGCCCCTCAGCACATTTTTAAAAGGCCTCATATCTATCTTGAACTTAAGGAAAAAATCCTGAAGAACTTTTAAAAGGTGTCTAAATGATTAGATAAGTAATAACTCTAAACTAACCTTAAAATTAATACAGTGCAAAACCATTTATAAAACAAAGCAGGTGGGCTAAATTATTTTTAAGGTAGCTTCAATCCCTGACATTCTGTGACTATATGATTCTAAGTTCCCTTTGAGGAGAAAAAAACTGAATTTCATTGTGTTCAGAGCTGACAAATTGAGAGAGTTCACAGGATTTATGGTGAGTGAATTTTTGGAAAGTCAGTGGGTTGAAAGTGGAGTCCCTCTTTGAAAATTTCGCTTGGAGGTCACAATTTAAGCTTCTGCCACTGTAATGAAACTCTGTTCTTCCTGACAGAAGAATGTAATTAGAAGTATAATACTCTATTGTTTATCATAAAAACTGTAAGTTTTAGATACTTGTTATCATTGTCTAGAAAGAATACTGCATCTAATCAGGACATCGACTATGTTTTGCCACTTTATTGACTGAACGTACCACCTTGGTTAAACACATTTCCTCTCTGGGCCACAGATTTCTCATTTGTAAAATTAAGAGGTTGAACTAAATGTCTTCTAATATCTCTTCTAGTTGTATGTGTCTAACTATGAAAGTTAAAGCATTCATATAGTTTAAAAGAAGTTTATGTGTAGGGTATGTATTAGGAATAATGAATCTCTCAAGCTATAATTTTACACCCCTCCTTCCTTTCAGTACTAAAGTAATAGAAAGATTTTTTCTAGGATCCCTGCTTCTAATTCCTCATCACCCACTCAGTTTTTTGCCCTTTTCAATCTGGCTTCTAACCCCATCACTCTATTGAAATTGCTTTCAGAGGTTACCCGTGATCTCCTAATTGCTAAAATGTTGCCTTTTTTTCAATCCTTACCCCTTTGAACTTTCTGAAACTTATACTGTTGAGAACTTCTACTGAATATTCTCCTTTATTAAGTTTCATAAAACTAATTTCTGTTTCAGTTCTTACCTGTTTAATGAGAATTTATGTTTTCTTTGCTGCATCATCCATCTCTCAACCCTAAGCATGGTTATCCTGCAAGTAATCTGAAAGGTTCTACCTTTATCTCCTCTATTTATATATTTTTGCTGATTTCATCAACTCCTACATATTTAATTTTCTTATATATGCAGATGAATTCCAAATACTGACATATACAGGCAGTATACATGTATGTGTGTTTGTGTATGCATTTATATGCATATATAAGCAGCTATAATCCTTTTCTCTCTCCTTTACTTTTATTCTGCATCACCAGTTGTCTGATGGCCTTGGCTTTGATTATTTGGGGGACCTCCAAAACAATATATCTAAAGCTAAACTTATTATTTACCTTAAATTTTCTTCCTTCATATATCCCTTTGCTGAAGGAACTACCACCATCTCATTCATTATACCTTCTGCTTGGAGTCTGCTCTCTCCTTCACCCCTAAATCCAATTAGATGTCAAACCTCGTTGATTCTTCTTCTATATAACTCTCTTATGTTGATTCTCTTTTGAGAGAATCACCTAGCTCAGAAACTTATCACTACTCACCTTGTCTATTGTAATAAGCTCCTAAATGCTATGCCTGACATAACTTATCTCTCCAACTCTTTCTTCAAGCCACTGCCTAAATAATCTTCCTAAGGCATAACATTAACCATGGTATTCACTGCTGAAAAATCATCAGTGCCCCCCCCATTGCAATTCATATAAAATACAAACTTGCCAGTCTGGCCTATAAGACCCTCCCCAATATGTCTCCAGTGCCATTTCCCATTACAATCATTCATGCAATCTATGTTTCAGACAAACTGCACCATATTTTCTATATAATAAATAAGAATATGTGAGCTGTGTTTTTTTAATTTATCAGTGAAATACAAATCTTGCTCTCCAAAGTATGGAATTCTTTTAGCATAGAGAGCTCCAGCAACATAGAGTAAACTTCAATGCCTTACTTCATACTTGGTCATTGTGACTTGCTATGGTCAAAAAGATATAAAAAAATATGATCTGGGGATACATTTTTAAGGGAATGAGCATCACCTAACTTGGGCCAGTCCTTGGGCAACAAATATGTACTGGATTGATATGCCTATCTGAGATGACTTTTTTTTGGCATTGTAGGACCTGAGAAAATCTGTACTTCACTGTAATGATAGAAATATTAGGATTTCATCCTTTGTGACTCCAAAGTCAACACCATAAGAAGATGAGACAGAAGAATATGGATGTGTTAGTGCATAGAATCAAAGGATCATGGATTTAGCACTAGAAGATACATATTCAGTAGTCTAACCCCCTCATTTTATAGATGATTGTGAGAGATTTTTAAATTGTTTATCTTCCTTCACAGAAATAAAATAGTAATGAGTTATTTTCAGAAAGAGGCCAAATAGAATGTGATACTTTAACATTTAAGGTTTACAAATTTCATGCATGTACATACACCATCCATTGATTCAGTTCACTGTTTCTTTTTCCCATGATTTAGTAGATGATTTCAAGAGTTACTGTGTCCAAATAAATGAATGAATTAATGATTAACAGGTCATACACTGTTCAGTGATGAGCCTCTCTGAATTTAGTTAGGCATGTCCTTAGGTGCCCAATATAAGGTCTATACTTCAATTCATTCCAATTTGGCAATACCATACAGACCTGGAATTCCAGTCTCAAGAGTTTTTTTTGAGAATTAAGTGTTATCCCCACACTGCAAGGAGTCATCTGAGTTGGGCTTAGTTGAGGAAAGCAAATTTCATTTTTCATAAGCAAAATTTTTGTTAAAAATTGAGTATTAAATATATAAAAATGATGGACAATATTTAATGAAGCTTGCCATTTCTGTAGCATTACACATTTAAAAACTGAATAGTTCAGGATAAGAAAACATTTCAAAATTGAAGCTCTATATACACTGGCTTTGAAATATAAAAACCTAGATTCAAATCCTGCTTCTGTTACTTACTAGACCTGAGACCTTTGCAAATCACTTAACCTTTCTGGGCTTCAGTTTTCTAATCTATAAAACGAAGAAGTTACAATAGTTTTCCTCTAATGCCTCTTATAGCTCTATACCTGTGGTCTTCCAAGCTTTAGAAGTTGATCAGACAATAAAGAGCATGGCTTTAGATCCAACTACTTCTGAAATAACTGCAGTTCCTGTTCTCTGACCCTCACCAATCATTAACTTTTTGCATTTCAGAGTTTTTCAAAACTTTTCAACTCTCCTAGTTTCTATGCTTGACAGATGGCTTCAGTGAGGAACTCCTGATTGCTTGGCCAAGCCTGTTATTTCTCCCACTTTGCACTGCTTTCCTCCCACAGTGCTAGCAACTGAGCACGAATAGGATTTCAAGGTTCAGTATGATATTGCAGGAACTCTGCAACAACAATAATAAAAATGGGTACTGGCTTTGTGCTTTAGGCATGTCCTGCTTTCTGTATTCTGAACTTTTTGATGGGGAGCACTAGAAGTCAAAACTACAGGAAATGAAAACACAGCACAGACCCCTGCTTTCCACAAAGAAAACACACACACACACACACACACACACACTGCACACATACACACAAAAACTCTTGGTCCTTTGAAATTAGATTTTCTTCTCCATACTGATGTAAGCAAACTACAATACAGCTTTATTTCCTTTTCTCTGATGTGAAACACCACAAACCCAGCCAAAGTTTTAAGAAATGCCATGACACACATAAAAACAGTCAATTATGTTGCTGAAATACTCCAGGCACATTTTCCCCTCTAAAAATGCTCTGCTGTATTTTATGTAAATAATTACTACAAATTTATGTGTCAAAAGTCCTTCCCAATGTGAACCCTCGGCTTTGTGACATCCAAGGATTAACACTTGTAGCCTTCAGCTCTAATTGGAATGAAGTTAAGGTCTGACTTTTTTATTGTTTCAAGAGAATCAGTGTGCTTTTCTCAACAAAGGCTTAATTCTTTATTGTTCCATAGACTAGCCAAAGTATATTAGAAGACATATTTAGACCATTCTTTAAAGTGGCTAAATGCATTTTGCAGTTGTAAATAGAATATTTTATTTGGCTAAGAGAACCCCAACTCTTACCCTTTCAAAAACAAAACAAAGCAAAACAAACACTCCACAAATAACTAATAATGAGCATCATATGTAAGTGTGAGCAGCTATGTAATGCGGTGAATAGAGCACAGGATTTGAAATTATGAAGACTCTTCTTCCTGAGTTCAAATCTGGCCTCGGACCCTTACACACTATATAACCCTAGGCAAGTTAAATAAGCCTGTTTACTTCAATCTCCTCCTCTGCAAAATGAGAGAGAGAAGGAAATGCCAAACAACTCTAATATTTTTTGTCAAGCAAACCTCAAATGGGGTTACCAAGAGTTAGACACAATTGAAATGACCAAACAACAATTACTTTCCAAATCTGACTCATCCATCATGGCTTAATTTGACATATTAAATTGGCCTTAATTTGACCATGGCAAAAAGTCTCCAGGGAAATGCCCCAACGATCTGTTTGTTCTTGTTTTTCAAGCAGTTAAATGGCACTATAGACAGCATGTTTGTCTGAGAATTTGTAATACCTGAATTCGAATCTTGCTTTAAGGTACTGACTAGCTGTCCAACCTGAGCCAAGGAACTTAATTTCTCTCAGCCTCAATTTCCTCATCTGTAAAATGGGAATGATGGTAACAAATAATTGACAACATTGTAAGGCTTAAAAAAAATCATTCTATGACATTCTCCAGGATAGAGCCTTTGATTCTAACACTTTAAGGTTTGCACACAAAAACCACATGAGATAGGTACTCTAAGGATTTCTACCCTCACTTTTGAGATAAAGAAACTGAAGTCCAGAAAGATTATGACAATTCTCCATATTCACATAGCTAGTAAATATCCGTCCTGGGATTTGAACCCATGTCTCTCCTAATTCCAAGTCGAGTACTCTTTTTACCTCTAGCTACATAAAATTGTATTTGAGTTAACAGAATTCTGAATAATCATTGTCACTATGATTCTTATAATAAATTAAAATAAAATTGTTCTGGTTAGCATTGATTCCCTCTTGATTTGTATCTTCACTTGTAATAGTAACTGCAAGCACTGGGACCAGTACAAGAGATTCCTTTTTAAAATTAAAGAAATTAATTGGAGAGTTTTGGGGGTTTGGGGAGGGAGGCATTATTGTGGTCAAATTTCCCTCCATTCTATATAAGCCTCAATTTAGTTTGTAGTTAGAATAAACATGTAAATATGTGATAGCGAAATGCACAGGGGATAGAGTGCCAGACCTAGAGTCAGGCAGACTTATCTTCCCTTACTCAAATCTGACTTCAGACACTTACTAATTGGGTGACCCTTGGCAAGTCACTTAACCCTGTTTGCCTCAGTTCCCTTATCTGTAAAATGAGCTGGAGAAGGAAATGGCAAACCACTCCAGTATCTCTGCCAAGAAAACTAAAAGTGGTGTCATAAAGAATCAGACAATGAGTGAAAAACAACTGACAAAACTGAGGGCAGCTTCTAAGCTGCCACGGATCTAGGTTCTGTATCTGAAATTCTGTTCTTTGCACCTAGATCTGAAAAGAACAACATACTGAAAATGCCAATCCTGTTTCTCTGGGCCATAAGCCTAAGAGGAGAGGAGATGTCTTCCCGTCATGTCCTCATTAGTTCACAAAGCTACTCAATGAGTTCACCTCTCCCACCTCCCCAATACTGCTAGAGAAGAAGATTGCCTCAGACTGGCAGTATTAAAAATATAGCCAGCTCCAATTCATAGTCAATGGAAAGAGGCTGTTTCCAGTCACCTGAGAGGGTACCACTGAATGCCTTGCCCCAAAAGCAGGATCCTGGAATCTCCCACGAGGGTGTTTCCACCTCAAGAGCCATTATAAAAAGAATCTCTCCCCCCAAAAAAAATTGTATACACTGATGTGGTTGTGGTTTGTCTTTTGTTATCAAAGAGGACCGTGACATCAGGAAGATGATGCCATGACTTGCAAGTGAATTGGATTACAGGAAGGAAGAGCCATCAAGTCATCAGTCTCACTTTTTCCTCCAGAGCCACCTGGGACCATTGGACAGATCCATTGATTAGGACAACTGGAGATGGCCTGGAATGCCATGGGAAACCTTGGCCTTTTTAAGCTAAGGTCCTTCCAATTCTCACTTTGATTGAGGCAATGCCCATTCAGTGATTAGGGTTGTTTGAGAAGTGAGTCACGGGATAGTTCCTTTAATCAAAATCAAACTGGGAGGGGGAGGGAGACCCTCAAGGTTGTTTCTGGCCAAAAGAGAAACAAGTACTATTTAGGTTCACTCTGAATCATCAGGGCACAAAAAGTAACCATTACGGGGTTCCTGGGCAGGGACCTATTGCTGGCCAATCAATAAGAGCTAGAGTGAATTGGGTTTCAGGCATAGTCTTTAAGAAAGAAATCTAGCCAGAAAATCCCAACATATCAAGGTAGGCTTCAGCCAGCAAAATTTACCTTCCTTTAGGCAGAATACCTTTAGGTAAAGGCATGACATCTTTCTTCCCCTCTCTTTACATGGGGAGTCATATATTGAAGAAACCTTCTATGACTGTGTATTAACTACAGAAAAAAGTCTGACTGCTTAGTCTGGCATTAAAGACCCTTTACTTTCTTGCTTAAAAATCCCCTTCTTTGCTTATGTCCTCCTTCAAAATACTCTCCTTCACATATAACAAATTATTGAAAAGCAGCATTATTTCCCTTTCCAAACTTCATCCAATCTGGTCAGATTTAGTAATTTAGCTTGTGCCCCACCCCACTCACAGTAAAACAAGGTTTGCAATATATTTCTTCTTTCTTCAGAACTCACAACCCATGGAAATCCTATTCATCCTTCAGGTCTAAACATCAGAAATATTTCTTCCACAGAGATTTCCCTGATTTCCCAGAACAATCTCCTTCTCCTCTATTCTACTGAATGACCATATTTTCCCCTGAAACAGGATACTCAGTTTTGCTGGGTAGGTGACTCTTGGTTTTAATCCCAGCTCCTTTGACCTCTGGAATGCCATATTCCAAGCCCTTTGATCCCTCAGTGTAGAAGCTGCCAGATCCTGGGTTATCCTGATTGTGTTTCCACAATATTCAAATTGTTTCTTCCTGGCTGCTTGCAATATTCTCTCCTTAATCTGGGAATTCTAGATCCTGGCTATAATATTCCTAGGAGTTTTCTTTTGGGGATCTTTTTCAGGAGGTGATAGGTAAATTCTTTCAACCTCTATTTTGCCCCTTGGTTCTAGAACATCAGGGCAGTTTTCTTTGAGAACTTCCTGGAGGAAGACTTCTAGGTTCTTACTTTGATCATGGCTTTCAGGTAGTGCAATAATTTTTAAATTATCTCTCCTGGATCTATTTTTCAGGTCAGTGGTTTTTCCCATGAGATATTTCACATTGCCTTCTATTATTTCATTTGTTTGGATCTGTTTAACAGCATCTTGATTTCTCATAAAGTCATTAGCTTCCATTTCCTCCAATATAATTCTGAAGCAATGATTCTCCTCAGTGAGCTTTTGAGATTCTTTTTCCATCTGGCAAATTTGGCTTTTTAAGGCATTCTTCTCATTGCCTTTTTGAGCCTCTTTTGCCATTTGAGTTAGTCTATTTTTTAAGGTGTTATTTTCCTCAGTGTTGACCCTCATTTCATAATTTTCTTGCATTGTTATCATTTCTCTTCCCAATTTTTCCTCCACTTCTCTTATCTTCTTCTTAAGATCCTCTATGGCCTGTAACAAGTTAGTATTTTCCTTTGAAGCTTTTGGTGAAGGAGTTCTGACTTCACTGCCTTCCTCCTGTTCCATGCTTTGCTGCTTTTTGTTCCCAAAACAGGAGTCTAATGTTGGAATTTTCTGTCTGCTTTGTTTCCTTTGCCTGGTCATGTCACCCCTCAGTCATTTGACCCCTGGGCTTTTTGCCACAGTCGGACTCTGCTACCAGATAGGGGAGCTTTCGTCCCAAATGCTGGGGTTTTCTCAGCTGCCAGCAGTATTAGATGGGTGCCCTCTCTGAGGTCTCCACACGCTCTGGAAGCTGGACACATACCCCAGGACCTCTACCCTAGACTGCAGTCCAGATCCAAGCAGGTTAAAGCAAGAGTGATTACCCCTCATACTGGTGCTTGGGCCCCCTACACTCTGCATGCCAGGAGCTGAAGCTGCCACGTGGTGCTGGCTGGCTGTGCCAGGTCTCAGCGGCTTCTCGCCCTTGGCGCAAAAGCCATGTACTCCCACTTAATGGGTCCCAAAGTCCAGACTGCACTGACCTCTCACTTTGTCCTTAGCATCTATGTGTTAATAAATCTGGAAATGGCCACAGATGCTGCTGATCTGGAGTCCCTCTGGCAGGTAGCTGATCAGGCCTGCCCTGGGGCTAAAGCCTCGGGGTGAGGCTGGGCTCGGCTCCCAGAGCACTGTGCTGGCCAATTCCTGCCGGGCTGTCCTCAGTGGGATGTTAGCTTCTCTGTGTCATTTTGTGGGTTCTGCAGCTCCAAAGTTTGTTTAGAGTCCCTTTTTTACATGGATTGGAGAAGGTAGAAACTGGAGCAGCAGGGAGGTCCTGATTCTACTCGGCCATCTTGACTTTACCCACATTCTTCTACCTTTCTAATTTGATCTTTAAAATGCTTTTTAAGCTCTTCTTTGTATTATCTTTATGCTTGAGATCAATTCACATTCTTCTTTGAGGTTTGCATTTAGCTGTTTTGACTTTATTGTCTTCTTCTGAGTTTGTGTTTTGATCTCCCCTTTCACAATGATAACTTTCTATGGTCAGGGTCTTTTTTTCTTGCTTACTCATTTTCCCAGCCTATTTCTTAACTTTTAAATTTATGTTAAAGTTTGGCTCTTCTCTGGGAGTTAAAGGAGAACTATCTTAAACTTTTGGGTTTTATGTTGCTTTTTTCTGAGCTAGTTCTGAGGGTCTTTAACTTTTGGTTCTTCCAAAGTTGTGTGCTCTGAGAATAGGTATGGTTGCTCTTCTCCTGGCCTGTGCTCTGGTCTCTTACTCACCACAAGCATTATTCTCCACACTGGAACTGTGATCAGGGCCCCTGTACCCCTGTGATTGCATGTTCTAGTTTTACTGTTCCTCTTTCTCATCCTTAGAATGTGACCTGGAAACTCTTATGGGCAATGCAACAGAGTCTTCCACCCAACAAAGGATTCCCACTAATCCCCTTCTGATCAGTATTCTGATCCCTTTAACATCTGTGAGCTAAAGACTGTAGAAGCCACCATAGCTGATTCAATCACCCCCAAGACCTGCTGCTGGCTTACTGAAGTGCAGCCAGAACTAGACTACATTCCATTTTCACCCTCAGCAGACAGACTGTTGATGATCTTTCCTGCTAACCTTCTAAATATCTTTTTTGTTGTTGTTGTAAAATGTTTCACACTGTTCTGCTACTCCAGAATTCATTCTGAGTCATTATTTTATTTTATTTTTTGGAGGGGAATTGAAGAGAGCTCAGGGGAGTCCCTGCCTTTATTCCACCATCTTGGCTTTACCACCCTCTTTATATACTTTATACTTTTCCTGTTATTTTATCATATTTTAGTTTATTCAATATTAATCTATATATACAATATAGTACCTAATTAGAATAAAAGCGCCTTGTCAGGAATAGTAATGTCTAGCATTCTCCTATATCTAGTGCAGATGTAGGAGGAATTACACATGTATAGAAAGTGGAAGTGATGGGTGCCATAATACATTGACTGGAGGGGAGGGGGCAGCAGTTAACATTTAGTGCTATCATTCTCCTCTATCTATAGATTCCTCCACACCAAAAAGATCGCATGTAAGAATTGAAGAGGTAACTTTTGATATAATTTAATTATATCTGATTAAAAATAGGAATAAATTGTTAGACCCAAAGAAGAGGCATAAAATTACACCTCCCTGCCCCCGAAATACTTTCACAAAAAGGTAAGTGGTCCAGGTCTGTGGAATATTACATTTAATGAAATTCCCCTTAAATACACACACACACACACACACACACACACACACACAAAACACACACACACACTGATTAAATTTTGTTGATTATTTTCTACCTTTTTTTCTTTTCTATTTAAAATTTTGTTATAAATTATGTCTTTATGTGAGAGTGAGGGGACAGAGTTACTGAGGAAACCAAGGTGATGTAAAATCAAAATATGTCAATAAAATTTATTTTTAAAATAAGAAATAGGCTTCTAGAGCTACAAGTATCCTCAAATGTTATCTGGTCTTACCCCCTCATTTTAGAATTGAACAAACTGAGACTCAAAGAGGTCTTATAAGGTAATTGCTGAATATCTCTTAGGTAGTTAGCAGCAGACCAAGAACTCTAATCCAAATATCTGAATCTAGTGCTATTTCCCTTGGCCCACAAAGTAGTCACCAAAGCCTAGAGGAAATAACCTCACACTATAGCATAAAGACATTCTTTACTGATCTTTTTGTTTGTTTGTTTCTAGGTACCAGTCATTTCTGGGTAAAATTACCTTTTATTCACCCATCTCCTATTACCATGCCCTATGAACCTTTCTTTGTAATACAACAAAGTTCAGCAAACAGAACTGTCTGGTGATCTATTGTACCCGTATCTATTATCAACACTTTAAGAAACAACTCCTAAAGGAATGATTTGTGAGTTCATCCACTCCAACTATCTTATGTTACAAAAAAAGGAAACAGAGGAATGAATAGCCGGGGGCCATTACTAATATTTCTTTTACAAAGACATACTCAGAAATTAATTTTTCTTTCAGTTTTACTGTAATATTTACAGATATGCCTGGCAAAATGTAGAGGGAGGAGCCTGAGAATTTGTTCCCTAGATATAGTATATTTAGTAAAAGTTGCATCATTTAGACATGTCCTTAGCAACCTGAAACAAATATTCATTTCAGAAATTAATTTAATGTATTTTGGAACCAGCCCAAGATAGTTCAATGAAAAGAAAATTATATTCACTAAAAATGTTTGCATCAATATGTCCCCTATGCTGATTCTTCATCAAAATATCATCAATATGCAAGAAAAGAAAAGAAAGGTAAAAAAAAAAACATAGCCCCTTTCTACCTAAGGGTTCTCTGTGCCATTTGTAGATCCTGCTGAGCTCATTGGAGATTGGTATGTTTCCCTCTAGTGGTTAAAAAGGACTTAGCTCTACAAGCCAGGTCACCTTTAGAAAAAACTAAAATAAAAAGAGGTTATATTACTGAACAAAGAAGAGCAGGTACTTTATGCACATGGTGTATAATTGTGATCTAGTCTGTCACTCTGGAGGAAAAATACCTGATCATTTAAGCAAACAGATAAATGTACACAGAAAGAGCATGGATAGAAAATCTCGTCTGCCCTGACTGATGGGAGCTGCAGCAGTTGCTGCTGCTGCTGCTGCTGCTGCTCCTGCTGCTATTAAATGAGAGAATAAGAGTCAGTGAGGAAACAACTCAAACACTTGCTAGCCCATTTCATTTTTATATTGTACAAGATTAGTAGTGCAATAAGATTAGTCATTTTAAAAGATGTCTCATTACTTAGTGAAAAATCCCTCACTGAAATAGATTTCATTTTGTAAAAAAGCAAAATCCAGCTGCTGGATATTGTCCAATGAGAACTGCCTGCATTTCTTTTATGGAACTACAGCCCCAGGACACAGAGAGAAGAGGAATCCCAAGGAAGGCTGGAGCTCAAATTCACTGTAATCATTTGGGGAAAAATAGATCCTAGAGCCTAGAATAGATCAGTGTGCAAGTTACAACCTCAAATTTGTGTTTTTTGTTGTCACATAACCCTGTGTAAGGAGAAGCAATTGCCATTGTCTATTCTTTGAAAACTCTGAGACTGTTAAGACTTTCACAATCAAGTGAACAGTCATATGTCATACCAGCTCCAAATATGTACACTGGGGTTCCTTGAGCAATTAAACTTGCTGAAATGAAGGGTCAAAAGATCAGGACTGTAACTTTAAGCAACTCAGGGGAAGGCAACAATCTCCTACCTTTGTTGTATTCTGAGACCTGGCCATGATCACAGAATGTGAAAAACAGCTATCAGGTCACAGGATTATTTCAGAGCTAGAAAGCACCTGCAGTTATTATGTACAAAAGAAACTCACAGTACTCAGCTTTCATAAGAAAGTAGAGATACCTCCCAATCACCCTTCTCATTGACAAATGTGCACAAGGTATGTAGTAAAGAAGAGTGTAGCAATGCTAACAGGTTCAGATGTAAGAGTCTTTACTTCAGATGATCAGAGAGCTATCTGATATGTAAATCACTGAAGAAGAGCTAAAGACAAGCTATAAGGACAAAAATTCATAATTGTATCATCACCCATAAAGAGGTTGCAGCTCCTTCAAGATGAAGGCTGAACAGAAGAAGAACAATTGCTCAGGATCCCATCTTTGTCTTTAACAGGTTTTACAGCATGTGGCAGCTGCATTCATCTTTCCCTTCAAAGGCAAATAAGCAGATGGAAATAAAATAGCATATAATTGCTGGTCATTTGACTTCATATATTTGTTCAGTTGCTTCAGTGTTTCACTGATAATAAGTGAAAGAGAGAGAGAGAAGAGAGGGGGGAGAGAAAGAGAGAGAGAAAGAGACAGAGAGAAAAAGGGGGGCAGGAGGGAGCGAGAGAGAAAAAAGAAAGAGACAGAGAGGGAGGCAGAAAAGTACAAGAGAATGAGTGAAAGACGGATCCAGAGGTTCTCTCCAGGAATTTACAAAGCAAAATAGGTAGTATACACGTAAGTCTTTTCATGAAAGATCAATGAGAGTTTTTAAATGTTATAGAAAAGCTATGAAATTCAAAATTCATGACTTTATTTTTTGCATACTACTTCCTTCAACTTAAAGAGAACACTCACATTAGGTAATAGTTCCTGAAATAAGAGGCAGCCAGGTGGCTCAGCGAGTAAGAGCACTGGCTCCAGTGTTGGGATGACCTGGATCAAATCCGGGCTCAGATATTCAGCACCACACCCAGAAATAACTGGCAGTGTAACCTTGACCAAGTTACTTAACCCTGATTGCTTAAAAAAAAAATAGTTCCTGAAATATACATTGAAACAAAGGTAAGTTTGTAAGCATTAAGCTAAAGTTAATATGTAAAGAGTAATATGCTCTAAATAGCTAAATTTATACAGCACTTTACACATGCATAAGATCCTCACAACAGTCCTGTTAAGTATATACCTTAGATTTCTTTACCTGAGTTTTAGAGATGATGAACTTAATTTCACAAAAAGGTAAGTGACCTGTCCACAATCTCACAACTAGAAAAAAATGTCAGAACTTTATGATAGTTATCATTTCCTTCCTTCCTTCTTTCTTTTCTTCCTTTCTTTTATTTCCTCCCTTCCTTACTTTTTCTTAACCTTCCCCCCTCTTCTTTCCTTACCATATTCTTTTCCTTCCCTTCTTCCTTACTTTCTCTTCAATATTTCTACTCTTTCTCCCCCTTTTTCCTTTCTTTCTCCCCTTTCTTTTCCTTCCTTTTCTCTTTCCCCCTTCCTTCCTTCCTTTCTCCTTTTTTCCTATTTTTCCCTTTCTTCCTCCATTTCTTTCTTCTTTTCTTTCTCTCTCTCTCTAACTTATGATTCTATAACTGTAAAATACTCTCACCATGAAAAATTGTTCTTTCAATGAAAACCAAAAATTCATTTTCAATTTGAAAACTTAGCACACTGTCTATACAATCTTTGATATTACTAAATAAAATTATTGGAAGGTATAAAACAAGCATGTTCTTTGTGTGCCCTTAGATACAGAATGCTGACAAGATAGCAAGATATATGGGGAAGAGAGGAACAAGAATGTGTTCTGATCTATTTTTGTCTCAAATACCTGAAATATCAACTCAGCATTCTTGCTGGCACAGCTTTAAGAATGAAATGTGTGTTCCTGAACACTGGGTGTCTGATTTAGTCCTCGAAATTGTATAAAATATGATAGGTATGTATAAACAGAGGCTATTATTGTGTATGTCACAATCACTCAGGGAGAAACTCAGTATTGGATTTGAAAAAGAGAGCTATTAATCTCAGAGGTGTCCTTTTTCATTGGAGCATTGAGCCAAGTCAGATCTCTAGCTTAAATTCCTGACAAGGTCCTCTAAAAGTGAACAAATTGGGAGATCTAGGTAAAATGGAGTCTTATTGTAAGACAGAAAAAGGGCGATAGGAATGGTGTGAGCTATGGGGGAAAAGTCTGCAGATGAAAAGAAATAAAAGGCCAACAAATGAGAACTAGAAAATGGATTACAGACCCAAATCACACCTAGAATATATTTCCTGAAGGGGAAAAAAGACAAAATGTCACTGGAAGATTTTAGAACTGTATCATGCAGTCTGTATTTTTTCTTCTTCTCCCTCTGCTAATATACTAATTTCATATTTTGAAGGATGTGGGAAAGATGTGTTCTCTTTTCCCCTCTGACAAATTATTCTGTTCTGACTGTCATTTCAGAGATGCCCCCAAAAACAACCACAACAACAACAAACGAAAAGAGTAGTTGAGGTGCTAGTGTTACACAGGATACCAATACAGTTCTGTTTAATAGAGGTAATGAACCACTTAGTTGGTATACAGTATTAAAAGCCCCAGTCACAAAACAAATACTGAATGGAGTTTAATACAACTACATAACAAAATGCAAATAAAATTATTTTTACTAAATGGAAATTTGTGTACCCAAGTAAACCTCTACACAGATTATCTTGTTGTCATGGTGGTGGTGGTTGTGGTGGTGGTGGTTAGTAGTTATTAATTTTCAGAGCAATTCTTTCCTAAGCATTGATAATGAAATATCATTTATCTTGGGATAAGAAACTTAGATGATAAAATTTCAAGTGTTAAAAGTGATAGTTAGGGGGGCGGCCAGGTAGCACAGTATGTAAGAGCACCGGCCCCAGAGTCGAGATGACTTGGGATCGAATCTGGGCTCAGACACTTAGCACCCACCCAGAAACACCTGGCCGTGTAACCTTGAGCAAGTTACTTAACCCCAATTGCTTTAAAAAAAAAAGTGACAGTGAGAAATGAAAGCAAGCAATCCATCATTTCTGATCCTATAAGATATTGAATTTTGTCCTTGATGTGTTTTGTTTGTGTGCATACAATGTTTGAGGTTGGCAGTAAATTCTTCAAGTCAATATGTGTTTACAATGTCTTAGATAGGCATGTAAACTCTTCTGCAATTCATGTGACTGACTGTGATTCATGTGACTCACAAGTGCTTCTGAATCTCATATTGCTTATAAGAATAAAAATGTATTTTGTTAGTCATGAACATGGGCTAGAATGGATTTCAAGCTAGTAACTTGGCAGAAGGCTATTAGGATATTTTTGTTAGAAAAATGAATTGAGGTGGGCTGATCATGTGTTAGAGGAAGAATTTATGGGATGACCAAATTTTTCACGATTCTTACAAAATATCACAAGACTTAGAGGAAGCCTCCTGTATGGCAGAATCAGTCCTGTGTGGAATATTCATTAAAATGGGGAAGAACTATACAAGTTGAAAAAGTATAGACAAATTGTAATTATCACCAAGGGAAGTGATCACATGGAGAAGGTTACAAATCCGTGGAAATTGTGATGTATTTGTGTACTATGGTAGCAGTATTACTAGATTTAGGACTGCAATTTTAAAAATTAATTAAATGCTAAACTGAAAGTTTTCTATCTTAACTAATTATTTCTTATTAATAGAAGTCAAAGTTAACAGAAGTCAAAGTGGGAGGGTTTTTTTTTGGACATGAATTAGACTTGAAACTCCTTTGTAACTCTGAAGATTCTGTAATTCTGTTTCTGTACCATGTAAGGATTTGATATCTTGCCCTAAAATTTAATCATTAGGGCAAAGGCCTTATCAGCTGCATCAGAGCTGAAACATTATCTAAACACTTTATTTTACAAATGAGGAAATTAAAGCATGTATTTCCCATTAACTGAATTAGCATCAGGAAATTCATTTTACCTTTCTAGGCCTTATTTCCCATATTTCTAAAATAAGGAATTTGAATTAGAGGAACTCAAAGGTTCCTTCCAGCTCCAACTTTCTATGATTACAGCATTTGGCTATCTTTATATCAAGCTTGAAGTAGAGAATATGAGTTATCCTTCTGTGTTTAATCCTTCAGCTCTCAGTACGGTGCAACACACATAGTAGTTGCTTGCAAAATATATATATGTATATATATTTTCTTATTCAAGTCACTGCATTTCTTCTTTTTTTTAATCAAATGCTTTCTTAACTTCTAGTTTACATCATTCATTTCTGCAAGATTTTGAGTTACAAATTTTCTCCCCGTTTTTCGCCTACCCACTGGATATCCCCTCCTCCAATCTGCTCTCTCCTATATCTTCTCCCATACCCCCTCCTACTTTCCAGTAGGGCACGGTGGATCTCTATGCCCCATTGCCTGTATGTCTTATTTCCCAATTACATGTAAAATAATATTAATAATATATATTTAAACATTTGAATTTAAAACTTTGAATCACAGATTCACTCTCTTCCTCCCTTGTGGCTCACCCTTACTGGGAAGATATGCAATTCAGTATAGGTTGTACATATGTAGTTATGCAAAACATTTCCATAGTGGATATATTGTAAAAGATTGACTATATTTCCCTCCTTCTTATCCCACCTCCCTCTTGTTCTATTTTCTACTTTGATCCTGTCCCTTTTCAAAAGTGGGTCTTACAATTTCCCTCCCCCGCAGTCTGCCCTCCCTTCTATCATCCCCCCTTTCATCCCCTTCACCCCTACTCTCCTGTAGGGTGAGATACCCTATTTAGTGTTTATGTCCTTACCTCCTTAAGCCAAATTCAATGAGAATAAGGTTGATCCATTCCCTTTTGCCTTCCCGTTCTTCCCCTCCATTGTAACCATTTCCTTTGCCTCTTCTATATGAGAATTTACCCCCATTCTGTCTCTCCCCATCCCCTCTCATTATATTCCTCTGTTACCTCTTAATTTCATCTAAGTATCACCCCTTCCTATTAAATTGGTCCTGTGCCCTCTATGTATACCTGTACACATATACACATTCACATATGCATTCATATGCCCATATACCCTCCTATATAAACATCTATATGTGTGTATATGTGTATATATATATATATATATATATATATTTGTATGTATGTATACACATTTTGATTCCCTTCAACTATTCTCATACTGAGAAAAGTTTCATCAGTAACAAATATCATTTTTACATGTAAGGATGTAAATAGTTCAACTCTGATAAGTTCCTTATGATTCCTTTTGCCTGTTTACCTTCTCCTGCTTCTCTTGCTTCTTGTATCTGAATGTCACATTTTGTATTCAACTCTGGTTTTTTCATCAAGAATGCTTGAAAGTCCTCTATTCCACTGAATGACCATATTTTCCCCTGAAACATGATACTCAGTTTTGCTGGGTAGGTGATTCTTGGTTTTAATCCCAGCTCCTTTGACCTCTGTAATATCATATTCCAAGCCCTTCAATCCCTCAGTGTAGAAGCTGCCAGATCCTGGGTTATCCTGATTGTGTTTCTACAATATTCAAATTGTTTCTTCCTGGCTGCTTGTAATATTTTTCCTTGGTCTGGGAACTCTGGAACCTGGCTATAATGTTCCCAGTGGCTTTCTTTTGGGTGTCTTTTTCAGGAGGTAACTGGTGGATTCTTTCAACCTCTATTTTGCCTTCTGGTTCTAAAATATTGGGGAAATTTTCCTTGAGAATTTCTTAAAGGATGATTTCCAGGTTCTTTTTTTTGATCATGGCTTTCATGTAGTCCAATCATTTTTCAATTATCTCTCCTGGATACATTTTCCAGGTCAGTGGTTTTCACAATGAGATATTTCACATTGCCTTCTATTTTTTTTTTCATTTGTTTGAATGTGTTTAATAGTATCTTGTTCTCTCATAAAGTCACTAGCTTCCATTTGCTCCAATCTAATTCTGAAGCAATGATTCTCCTCAGTGAGCTTTTGAGATTCTTTTTCCATCTGGCAAATTCGGCTTTTCAAGGCTTTCTTCTCCTCATTGCCTTTTTGAGCCTCTTTGGACATTTGAGTTAGTCTATTTTTAAGGTGTTATTTACCTCAGTCAGGTTGTTGACTCTCATTTCATAAATTTCTTGCTTCGTTCTCATTTCTCTTCCCAATTTTTCCTCCACTTCTCTTATTTGGTTTTCAAAATCCTTCTTAAAGTCTTCTATGGCCTGTAACCCGCTCATATTTTTCTTGGAAGTTTTTGCTGCAGGATTTCTGACTTCACTGCCTTCCTCCTGTTCCGTGCTTTGATCCTTTTTGTTGTCTAAATAGGAGTGTAAAGTTGGGTTGTTCTATTTACTTTGCTTCCCTCGTTTGCTCATGCTGCCAGTCAATTACTTGACTTTTGGGCTTTTTGCTACCAGACATGGGGGTTTTCTCAGCTGCCGATGATATTAGTTGGGTACCCTCTCTGAAGCTTCCACAGACTCTGTCAAGCTGGTTGCACACCCTAGGACCTCCACCCTAGACTGCAATCCAGATCCAAGCAGGTTAAAGCAAGAGCAATTACCCCTCAGACTGGTTGCTTGACCCCCTACAATCTGCAGGCCAGAAGCTGAAACAGCCATGTGGCTGCGTATAGCCACAGTGCCTCAGCGGCTTCTTGCCCTGGGGGCTCAGGCTGAAGGCACTCCCAACTACTGGATTCCAACATCCACACTGCATTAACCTCTAACTGTGTCCTTAGTATCTATGTGTTGATAATTCTGGAAACCACCACAGCTGCTCAGGCTTCCCTGGGGCTAATACCTCTTGGTGGTTCAGGCTTGGGCTCAGCTTCCAGAGCTCCATGCTGGTTGTTTCGTGCTGGTCATTTCGTGCTGGCCTGTCGGGCTGTCCTCAGTGAGAGGTTAGCTTCTCTGTGTCATTTCTTGGGTTCTGTAGCTCCAAAGTTTCTTCAGAGTCACCTTTTACATGAATTGGAGGAGGTGAGAGCCATTGTAATGGTAATGTTAATCTGAGGATCTTTCCTGCCCCTTGGCCCCTTGATAGGCTTACGTGAATCTGAGAACCTTCCCTGATTTGAAAATATATTCTGCCCCCTAATAGGCTGAATGTGGTCACATGGAGCTTGTGGTAGGAGGCTTGTTTTTTCAGGAACTCCCATACCTTGTAACTTTATGATTGGGCAGTGAGTCAAGAGGATTGTGACATTCTCTGACCCAAGAGAAGGTTATATATACCCTGATGTGAGGTTTTGCTTTGGGGCACACTTTGGGAAGAGTTTTGTGATTTGGCCAGATGAGACTCTGGGCAGCCATTGAGCCCCCCCGGTTTTGAAAACCCAGATGTTGGTGCTTCCCTCTCTGGCAACTAACTAGGTATAGAAGTAATGGTCAGACAGCTGGAAGCCCTGTCTGCTTCTCTGTTTCTCTGTTTGTATTTTTTTGTCTGCTTGTAACTTTTGTTTCTATTCTCTGAAGTTCAGGGTGCTGACTTTTCCCCCTAAACTAGGTAAATGATATATGTTTGATTAAAGTAAAATTGTTAACCCATTTTGAGTTGCTTTCCTTTAGAAAAGCAGATCTAAGAACCTATGCTAGCTGCCATCCTGGGTATGATAGGGTGGTTGCTGCTACAGCCATCAATATGGGAAAAAAAAGACATAGATTTTTCACATGTTCATAAAATGTTACAAATTCACAAAATCAAAAAAATGTAAAACCTGAAAAAAGACTTTAAAATCATCTGGTCCAAATTCATAACTAGAAATAGCATTTTTCTTTTGAATGTTTTTTTCACAAGTATCAAACTTTACCTTGTAGTATTAGTTTTTTTGTTTGGTTGGAGAGGGAGGGTATTTTGTTGGTTTTCTTTTGTTTCAGCAGGAGGGAGAGAGGGAGAGAAAATGGGACACATACCCAATGCAGAAATTTCAGGTTTCTAGGGGTAATTCTGCTCTCTCTCTCCAAAAAGCAGGGCTATTTAGCTATAAATTGGGGTGAAGAGGAGATCCTGTAAAGAAACTTTTTATTTTAATAAATTATTCATGTTAACTAGTTACCAGGCTCAGTGGAATTATTTTTCAGGTATAACTTGGAGTAGATGGCTTTTGCATTCTCTTCTGGCTTTGAAAATTCTGTTTCTGTGCTCCCAGATGATTTGTTAGTGCCGTCTAAATCTTCAAGCCTGGGGCAAAGCCCTGATCACTCCACCCTAGTTACAGCTTTATCTAAAACCCTCATGAGAAAATAAGCCCCAAAGAAACTAAGTACCTTACACAAGGTCACATAGATAGTTAGTTTAAGAACCTAGAATGCAAGTCTGTTCTTCTTACTGCGTCTAACATTCTGGAAATGAATTTTATTTTCTGGGGTTTGCTTGTATTATTTGTTTATTTTTTTATAGGAAGGAAACAACATTGGTAATAGTGCAATCAATGTATGTTGTATAAAGAAAGAACTAGAGTAGTTGCAATGTCCAGTCCATGAATTAGTGATAAATGTTTAATCATGTTTATTATTTATTAATATAAATAATTTATTAACAATAGTGATGAATTAATACACTTATTTCATATACATAGTTTTGGTTACACTGCCCCAAGAGATGTGAAATACTGTAGCAGCAAGCACCCCAGTGTCCCCAGGGTGTCTGCCAACACAGGTTCTTGGATCTGCTTTGATAAAGGAAAGCAACTCAAAATGGCTTAACAAGCTTACTTTAATAAGTCAAATATGTATCATTTACCTAGTTCAGGGGAAAAAGGTCAGCACCCCGAACTTCAGAATATACAGACAGAATTATCAAGACAGAGAAACAGATCAATTAGACAGTTTCCAAACTGTCCAAACATTACATCCATACCAAATCAACATCTGTAGCAGCAACGGCTTCCCAGAAGTCTCATCTGATCAAATCACAGAACACTTCTCAAAGTGAGTCCCAAAGCAAAGCTACACATCAGGGCTTATATAGCCTTCCCTTGGCTCAGAGAATGTAACAACCTTATTGACTCACTGGCCAATCAAGAAGTATCTACTGAAAAACAAGCCTCCCTCCCCAGGCTTCTGGTGCACTTTAGCCTAGGGGCAGGGAAGATCTTTACATTCCCATTACAAATACTTATGGAGGATAAGAACAGACTAAGATTAAGAACAGATGGTCTCCATGGGGGTTATAGTTGAACCCCTTTCAGTATGGTAAAAGAAATTTTGGTGCAAGGAAACAGAAATAGATTGCCAAGTTTCCCAAAATCAACTGAAGCTCACATTTACCCCAATAGCCATCCAGCTGACAGTCTAAATGTCAGGTTGCAGACAACATAAAGAGCTTGCTTTTGCAATAGAGGAAACCACTTACCAGACTGTGAACAGAGGCCAAGGATGATTGTTTGGTGAGGTTATTGGGCAGACAGGAAAAATGTGCCACAAGCATGAAAAGATGCTGGTGTAAATTTTGGCATCAGAAGGTAGTGTTCCTTCACTTGGGAGTAGAGTTAGGGTTCAATAGGATCACTGCTGATTGAGCTAGTGTTTGTCTAGTGTAAGTAAAGAGGCTTTTGGAAAGTGACCTATCTTTAGCTTAAGCTGGTTGGTAGGGTGAGCTTAGAAGGAAAGGAAGGAAAGAAGCATTTATCAGGTACCTATTATTTGCCAGGAACTGTACTAAGTATATCACAAATGTTACCTCATTTGATCTTCACAGCTTTAGAAGGTAGAGGTTAAGTGTTTTGCCAAATGTCATACCACTAGTAAGCTCTGAGGCCAGGGCTTTATCTATTGCACTACCTATCTGTCTCTGGGTATAGGGGGTGAAGGGGGTATCTAGACAGTTACAGAGGAAGAATTATCCCTCCACCACTGATACATGCTTCAAATAGTGCCCTTGGGAACTTCAAACCTGGGAGAAATGTAAAAACTACTTACTCATTTTGAAGTCATTCTAATAAGTAAAGATTCTTAATCTAGAACTCATGAAGTTAAAGGTGTCCATAGGAAACACCAAATTGCCAAATGGATCCATAATGAAAAAAAAAAGTTTAAGAACCAGAGGAAAAGAAAAGTCATCATCTTGTTTACATTTAGCCAGGGAAACATTCAAGAGATAGTGAGAACACCAGGAAAGTAGGAAAATTTTGCTTTCCAGTAATATATGTTAAAGTAACTGGTGCTTATACCCATCTAGTTCTGCCCTTTCTTGGACAGCTTTCCACAATGAGAACATAAATTGGTTTTCCTGATTCATATTAAAAAATGAACCATACTCTATCTCATTTCCATATAGTGTGTTGTTGTTATTGCAAAAAAGTCACTAATAAATAAATAAATAATATGATGGATAGGTCTCATTCAAGCTGATCTTTTGTTAGTTTCATTTGAAGTTGGGAAAAAATGAAATATGCATTGTATACTCAATAGTTATTAAAGATTGTTTATTTAGCCACAGTATAGAAAGGATGTTCGATAAGGATATTCCAACACTTAAATTGGGTGAAACTCACCCATCCTGCTCACATCCATACGTGGTCTTCTTTTTTCTTTTTGGAGGGGGAAGGAAGGGCAATTGAGGTTAAGTGACTTGCCCACAGTCACACAGCTAATAAGTGTTAAGTGTCTGGGGCTGGATTTGAACTCAGATCCTCGTGACTCCAGGGACTAGCTGCACCATGCTCACATTCATAAGAACAAAGTCTGATCTGTAAGGCAGTGTGTGGTCATTCTCATTGCCTTGGGACATCTACCAAATCTAAAGATCCTTGCTCAAGGCTTTTTTATGCCTTTATATGACCAGGAAACCACATCAGTACTTCTAGAGATCACCACAGAACTGGGCCAGGGAAGGCATAGCTTGAGCCCCTGGCCAATCAAATACTTAAGATTTAGTTTCATTTTAAAGGAAAAGTTGTCTAAACCAAGGGAACCTAGGTAGATAATGATCTTACCACAATGGAATGAAAACAATTACCGTGTTTCCCTGATAATAAGACCTATCCCAAAATTAAGCCCTACCTTTACTGTGTAAGATTCCTCTAAAATAAGCCCTCCCCCCAAAATAAGCCCTATTGAGATTGCTACTGTAGTGAAGGTGATCCCCTGCGCTACACGCTACATTACGGTACCCTCTGTATGCACCATCCCTCTCCCCCCCCCCCCGTGAAACGCATGCCGCGCTCCGAGCTGAATCCAATCAGAGCTGCAGCAGTGAGCGCATCATCCTGTTCTTCCCCAGTGATTTGCTTGCTGGCGCCATTGAGAGCAGTGCCGCGGAGGAGAGCTGAGGCAGGACAACATAAAAACCCGGTATGTAAGCGGGAGTGAGGGGGCATGATGGAGGATAAAAAGGGTATGATGGAGGAAAAAAGAAGAACTCAGGGGGCATGATGGAGTGAAAAGAAGGACTGATGGTCATAATTTTATTATTCTGTCTGTTTTGACCCCCAGACATGAGTACAAAAAGGAAGAGCTATACTGTTGAGCATAAGAAAGCAATTGTAGAGGAGTCACATGTCATTGCTGTCAATATTCATTAAAATAAGCCCTCCCCTGAAAATAAGCCCTCTGGTGTTTTTCTGTCCAAAAAAAATATAATAAGACAGTGTCTTATTATCGGGGAAACACGGTATCAACATTAAGAATTATCTTGAAGGTCCTCTGTTTCAATCTACTCATTTTACAAATGAGGAAACTGGTGTTTTACAGACTTCATGAGGGATCTAGGGTCAGAGAGATTGTCTTGGACCAAAAAAATTGCCAAGTTACAGGAAGAGTGTAATTTTTAGCACTGAATATATGTGTATTCTTTATTATGTCATTATATAACACTAAAAAATCTTTGAACAATATTAAGTCATTGTATTGAGGTCTAGGTCATTGCTTATTGCACTTATTCCCAATACCAGATCTGTTCTTTTCCTACCTTCAAAACCCAAATAGCTTTGAAACTTGGTGACCTACTCAAAAGTGCTAGCTTCCCAAAATATGATTATTAACATTTATACATTGACTTTAATGTTATGAACTATTTTAAATACATTATCCCACTTTTTGTTACATTGATAACTAAATATTGCTGGTATAAAGACATCCAAGGAGATTGGATTTGTTTTAATTGCTTAATCTATATGTTTAAAAAAAAATAACTGATGTGTTTTTGTTTTGACCTAACAGATATTCTAGTTAAAGACTTTGCTACTATGACTAAATTATAATGAGTTTCAGAGTTCAGCTTTGGTGCCAATCTCCTTCTTGAAGCTTTACCTGATGCCCTTTTTGTTATAGCTCACACTCCTTTGTTTACCTTGAACTATTCTTTTTTGTGTGTGTAAATGTTGTAAACCCACCCCACCCCCCAGTAGAATATAAATTCCTTTATTACAATGTACTTTTATTTTTGTCTGCAAAAGTTAGCATAGAACCTAGCACACAGTAAGCAACTGAGTATTTATTTTATTGAATAATACATCTCAATGGAAAACTTTCAGTCTGGCAGGTAAGCCAAAATGATAGGGGTCAGGGGAAACACTTTTAAGTGAAACTAGGGGAAAGAAACAAATGTGCCTGACTTGGCAAGGTAATAAATATTTTATAATTGAATTTGAGGATAACACACCATCTTGCATCTCATTCACCAACCAAACTTCCAGAAAAATTAGACTATACTTGCTGCTTCCACATTGCTTCCTCACTTCTCTTACTCTTCAACCCCCTTCTTTCTCTTTAGTTACCTGAATCACATTTTGTGAGTTTGTCATGCCCCCTTTATCATAAAATGCAGTAGCATCTTTTCTCTCTTATTTTTTTTACCTCTGCTCTGTCTTATTTTCTTTGACATCTCTACACAATGGATAGTATTGACCATGTCCTCCTTCCTTATATGTTTTCCTCCTCCACTTACTTTAATGACAACTATACTTTCCTGTGTCTTCTACTTCTCTGCCCATTTCATCTTTCTCTTTTGTTTTGATTCTTCTTCCTGTTACTCTTTAGTAATAGGTGTTCTGAAAGATAGTTCTCAGCTCTTAGTGATTTTTTTTAATCTCTACTCTTTTTCACTGTTAAATAGTTCACTGTAATGTCCTCATATACAACTTTTATGTAAACTATTCTCAAATTTATATGTCTATCCTAAAGCTATCTCTAGAGATGCAGTCCCATATTTTAAACTGTTTACTTGATATCTACACCCAAAGGTTCCATCAGTATCTCAAATTTAACAAGATAAAACATGAACTCTTATTTCCCCCAAAACCTTCCCTCTCCCTAGCTTCTCAATTTCTTTTAATAGTATAACCTATTAACCTAATGTTCATAGCCTTGCAATAAGTGATAAATTTTTACTGTCAGTGTCTGCATCCAATCTGAGATCAAATCTATGTGTCTTGGTAATATCTATCACATCTTTCATTCCTTCCCTACCCCCACTGCAATTGCCCTAGTTCAAATTATCTCTTGCCTGGAGTATTTTCTAACAGTCTCCTCAATGGCCTTTCTTCTTAATATCCATCTCCTATCAAAGCCATCCTTCAGATTGATGCCTGAACAATCTTCCTAGAACATTATTGTGATTATGTCTTTCTTCTACTGAAAAAAAAAAGACTTAAAAAGTTTCCCATTATCTCTTAAATATAATACAGATTCCCAATCCTGGTAGCTCCAACATGCCTTTCCAGTCACATCTACTTTGCTTCACATGTTCATTATTTCAGTCAAACCTGAGAATTTTCTTCTCCTGTTCTGTCCTCTCACCTCCCTGCCTTTTTTTAAAAAACCATAACCCATTCCTAGAATTTACCATGAATTAATGAATGAGTGAATGAATGAACAAATGAATGAATGAAAAATGAACATTAATTAAGATCTTGCTACATGCTAAACTCTGGGGATAAAATGCCTGTTGACTGACTCATTGGGGACACAAATGCAAACATGCACAAAAGTTCATTTCCTCAAGCAGCTCACATTCTAATTATGGAATGTACCATGACTGAACTAAAGTTGGGAAGTCTAAAATATTGGATATCTGTTATTCAAAATTAATATGAGTCTCTGAAACAATCAAAAGAGTTAACTGGATTATTTTTCTATAATTGAATAACGTTGTAGATATTGGCTGGCCTCTTCCACTAGTCCTGGTTACAAAGATAACAAATATTTCAAACTCCAACTGCACAGATGGAAAATAATACAATACAATAGTAAAGTACATGGGGGTCATGGTTAATATATTCAAGTAGAAATTTAACTATGGTAAAATATTAAAATGGTGAAAAATTATAAAATGGGGTATCAGCTATGTGTTATATAGTACTTTACAAGACTCAAAGGATCCTCAAGATACATAATCTGATGCTTGCCTTTTTGACCATATTTGGACAAGTGTCCAAGGGTTCCCAAGAACCCTAGATTGCAACACAAGCACCCTACTCTCCTTAGATAATTGTATGAGAGGCCTAGAGCCTGATATGGTGCCCAAGAACTTGAGGGCATATAAAAGTAATTGCAGGGAAGGGGCTAGAGTTCTTCTAAACTTGGTGTGGGCTACTGGCATCAAAACTGAGGACACAGCTCTAAGAGAAACTAGAGAGGCATTGAGAGTCACATCTGACTTTCATTATGTACCCTTGATTAATGTCCCTATATCCCTGGATAGTAGGAAAGGTATAATTGATTTGACTGTAGTTCAAGACACTCATTGATGCCTAGAACTGTACCTGAGGCCCTCAGGGGCTAATTCAACTGCTAATTCATTTCATTTAATCAGATATTGGTAAGCAATATAACTTAGATAATCCTGTCTAAAGATATCTATGCCAAGGCTATGATTCCCCCTAGGACAGGGCATATACCACTTGCATAATTTAGAATATGGATTTAAAGTAGAATATTGTCAAGATAATTGTAGAGGAAGAAGAAAGTGGTCTAGATTGCCTCTGGGAAATTGTGCACTGTTTTTAATGACCCCAATCTTCACTCTGAAACAAAAGGCCTCTCTTGTTAGCCTTACATATGTTATGGCTGATTTGTTCTAACCCTCAGCTATCTAGGAGTTCCTTGAGGGCAGGGACTAGGTTTTTGTTTGTTTGTAGCCTTAGTACTTAACACAGCGCCTGGAACTGAGCAGGCAATCAGTAAATGTTTCTCCTCAGGATGAGATTTGACATTGATGTTCTTCTGAAAACACAGTATGGTCACAGATCATGGCTAGCACTGTATATAAAGAATTAGTTACTTTTTTACCTCAAGGGCAATGGGGAGGCACATGGTGAACTATAATATACACCTAGTGAAGAAATTTTTAGGATAGATGGCATAAAGCTTATCACTGGAGAAATGTATGACCAGAAAAGGAGTTCAGCCAGTCACATATTGATAAGAAAGGATAACTATGGACAATCTATGTGTTCCACTGATGTTCTTAGTGTAGTCTACAATGCACCTTACCATGATGTTCCATCATGTCTAGAGTGGTAGAAGATCCCTAGCATATTAGATTGACCTCATATAGAGGATTTACGTAAAGGAAAGGACAAAAACAATTTCATATGACATAGCTGGGCTATCTGTATTGCAATGGGATGTACCCACATATATGAGATCACAGATCCATCAGAGTACCCAAGGATATTGGAGAAGACAAAACAAAACAAAAACTATCACACAACCACCTTTTTTTCTGTTTCTGTGAGCTCTTTTAGTTTGTTACACTCAATACTCTGACAGTGCATAGGAATCCTGGTAACAAAGCATTCAGTTATTTCACTCCTAGATAGTTGCTTTCAAGTAAATTTGAAATCAGTTTCCTTCTTCTTATCTATATATCAGTACCACAAAGACCTTTAGCTTAGAATTAGAATTCATCCATTCTCCACATTGAAAATTAGGTATATCAAGATCATTCTTTATTTTTCATGGTAATCTTGAGGAATTTTAATCTAGGCATGTGTTAGTATTGCAAGATGAATGACGAGTGGCAGAAAGTAAAAGCTTTGATTTTCTTTTAGTTCCAGTACAAAGGGTCCCCAGGCATTTTCATTAATAACAAGGTGTTTGGTTTTTTAATCTTCTATAAGTTGCAAATCTATTTTTCTTTTTCTATTTGTTTCCCTTTTCCCCTCCTATGACATGATAGAATGATAGTACCAATCTCTAGTTGGAGGATGGGGATGATAGGTGTGAAAATATAGGTTTAGGTATTTAAAAACCAAAAACAGAGACTGAAAAATTAACCTGACAATAGGTTGTGTGCATGATATGATTTGTTGAGTCAAAGCAATTATTTAATAGGTTATTAATCATAAGCGACAGATAAAGTAATGGGATGCTGTCTTCTAAAGAAAATGCCATTGGATCATATTAAAACTTTATTCACAGATATAATAAAATCCAATTTGTTCATGACCCACTAATTAAGAATTTGTGATAATTCAGACTGTATAAAATTAAAGACTTCACTAGAAATATGGGGTATTGACTTTCAAGAGTAAAATAATTTTTGTAGATAGGAGCAAGGCACTAACTCATGTGACTTCCCTAATACTTTATGTCCTTTTTCCCAGCAAACAACCAAAATTCTATGTATTTGCATTATATCCTTCATTACATTGAAGGCAAGTTTCCTTTCCATTGATATTCAGATACCCTTTCCTTAATTCAAATACCCCTTCTGTGAATTCCCACAATATTTATTATTTCTGCCAGTTGATACACAATATAATATATTATTAATCTTCTTCATTTGCTAGACAATCATCTCTTTTTTTATTCTAACACTCCATTTGGTCTGTGAACTTACCCATTAGATTATTCCTTTAAATGATGCAGATAACTTCAACTATTGCCTGCCCATCCTTTGACTGTTGTTTATGTCTTCCCAAAAGGTCACCATAGGGAGTCCATTCAATGTACTGTGGTGAATTCTCCTTATACCTGCAGGATACCAATGGAGTGCATGGGCTGTCTCCTGACTATCACTTGTTTTCATTTTATCGATCTCTTTTCTCAATTACAGGCTTATTTAGTGAAAACCACGACGACATTTCTTTATGATTCCTTGTTTATAATGTGCTGCAACATGCTTAGATGCGCGTGGACACCATGAAATCCTCCACTATCTTTTGGATCATTCTGAATTTTAGTTGTTAAAAATGTATTATTCTCTAACGTAAAAGCTCGTGACATCTCCACCTGATCATGCGTATTAAAATGAAGAGAGAAATTTTCTTTCAGAGAGAAATTTGAAGACATTGAAAGAACCAGGCAATGCCCAAAAAGTAATGCAAATGACTCTTTACATACTAATGGTCAAACTGTATAGGTCATTCATCCAACAGTATATCCTAATCTAGATAATATATAACATTTTTACTTGTTATTGAATTTATTTGTTCAAATGTACATGACCCTTTATCTCTATAAATTAATTTCCTACACATTATCTCATTTTTGACCCTTATAAGAAGCCTTTCAGGCATAGAGTATAGGCATGGTTATTCTTATGCAATAAGAATAATAATATTATTCTAATATTATTATATAATATTATATTATTCTAATACTTATAATATTATTATTCTAATTCTTATAATATTATTCTAATATTATTAATAGATATGTTTTATTATATTAGAAATTGTTAATAATATTAGAATAATAATATTATTCTAATAATAATTCTATAGCACTATATTACAGGCACTATGCTAAATGCTTTATAATTATTATCTCATTTGATGAGACTAAGAGTCAAAGAGGTAAGGTGCATTGTGGACTACACCAAGAAAATATGGCTATAAATAACTCAGTCTTCATTCATCCACTCATTCATTTATTTGTTATTATTTAGTGTTTCACTTCGGTAAAATACTTCTTGACCTTAAGATCTAATTAAGGAAATATATCAAGTATATAAGAAACAGCAATGTGATAGTCATAAAAGTATCTTGAAAGAAAAAGGGAAAATAATTTCCATTGGATATTTTAAGTTTTATTTAGACCCAATATTATTTTTTTAATTTTATGTTTAGTTTTAGTTAACATCATTCATTGCCACAAGATTTTGAGTTACACATTTTCTCCCTGTCTTTCCCCTACCCACCACCCCAAAATAGCGATCTCACTGTATACCCTTTCCCCCAATCTGTTCTCTCCTATATCCTCTCCCATGCCCTCTCCAACTTTCCAGTAGGGCAAGATGGCTCTCCAACCCCCAGTGTCTGTATATGTTATTTCCCAGTTACATGTAAAATAATAATAATATTTTTTTAAACATTTGATTTTAAAACTTTGAATTCCAGATTCTTTCCCTTCCTCCCTAGTCACCCACCCTTACTGGGAAGATAAGCAATACAATAAGGGTTGTTCACGTATAGCTATGCAAAAAATTTCCACAGTGGATATATTGTGAAAGACTGACTATATTTCCCTCCATCCTATCCTGCCTCCCACTTGTTCTATTCTCTACTTTGACACTGTCCCTTTTCAAAAGTGTGTGCTTCTACATACCCTACCCCCCAACCTGTCCTCCCCTCCATCTTCCCCCCCTCTCAATCTCTTCCCACCTACTCTCCTGTAGGGCAAGATACTTTATTTAGTGTGTATGTCATTCCCTCCCCAAGCCAAATTAAATGAGAGTAACCTTGACTTATTCCCTTTTGCCTTCCTGTTCTTCCCCTACATTGTAACAGTTTTCTCTTGCCTCCTCTATATAAAATAATTTACCCTGTTACATCTCTCCCTATCTCCTCTAATTATATTCCTCTCTCACCTCTCAATTTCCCCTTTTAAATATCATCCCTTCCTATTCAATTGATACTAATCAACTGTACCCTTTGTCTATATATACCTGTACACATATATACACACTCACATATGCATTCATATGGCCATATACCATATATATATATATATATATATACACACACACACACACAGGTACAAACACACACACACACACACACACACACACACATATATATATATATATATATATATATATATATATTCTCTCCTACTATCCTCATACTGAGAAAAGTTTCATAGCTTACAATTACCATTTTTCCATGACGGATTGTAAATATTTCAACTTTTATAAGTTCCTTAGGATTTCTTTTCCCTGTTTACCTTCTCATCCTTCTCTTGCTTCTTGTATCTGAATGTCAAATTTTCTATTCAACTCTGTTTTTTTCATTAAGAATGCTTGAAAGTCCTCTATTTCATTGTATGATCATATTTTCACCTGAAACATTATACCCAGTTTTGCTGGGTAGGTGATTCTTGGTTTTAATCCCAGCACTTTGGCCTCTGGAATATCACATTCCAATCCCTTTGATCCCTCAGTATAGAAGATGTCAGGTCCTATGTTTTCCTGATTGTGTTTCCATATATTCAAATTGTTTCTTCTTGTCTGCTTGTAATATTTTCTCCTTGATCTGGGAACTCTGGAACCTGGCTATTATATTCCTAGAAGTTTTCTTTTGGGGATCATTTTCAAGAGATGATTGGTAAATTCTTTCGATTTCTATTTTGCCCTCTGGTTCTAAAACATCAGGGCAATTTTCCTTGAGAATTTCTTGAAGGATGATCTCTAGGTTCTTTGTTTTATCATGGCTTTCAGACAGTACAATCATTTTTAAATTGCCTCTCCTGGATCTATTTTCAAAGTCAGTGTTTTTTTCAATGAGATATTTCACATTGACTTCTATTTATTTCATTTGTTTGGATCTGTTTAATAGTATCTTGATTTCTCATAAAGTTACTAGCTTACATTTGCTCCAATCTAATTCTGAAGGAATGATTCTCTTCAGTGAGCTTTTGAGATTCTTTTTCCATCTGGCAAATTAGGCATTTTAAGGCATTCTTCTCCTCCTTGGCTTTTTGAGCCTCTTTTGCCATTTGAATTAGTCTAATTTTTAAGGTGTTATTTTCTTCAGTTGGGCTGTTGACTCTCTTTTCATGATTTTCTTGCATCATTCTCATTTCTCCTCCCAATTTTTCCTCCACTTCTCTTATTTGGTTTTGAAAATTCTTCTTTAGCTCCTCTATGGCCTGTAACCAATTCATGTTTTTCTTGGAATCTTTTGGTGCAGGAGTTCTGACTTCATTGTCTTCCTCCTGTTCCATGTTTTGATTCTTTTTGTCCCCCTGCCCCCCAAAAAAAGAATCCAAAGTCGGATTGCTGTGCTAGCTTTGCTTCTTTTGCTTGCTCATGTTGCCACTCAATTATTTGACTTTTTAGTTTTTTGTTGCAGTAGATCTCTGCTTCCATGGAGGAGAGCTTTGTTCCAAATCACTGAGGTTTTCTCAGCTGCCTGAGCTATTAGTTGGGTGCCCTCTCAGAAGCTTATACTGGCTCTGGCACACTGGCCATGCACCCCAGGACCTCCACCCTAGACAGCAATCCAGATCCAAGCAGGTTAAAGCAAGAGCAATTACCCCTCAGACAGGTCACTTGGGCCCCGACAATCTGCAGATTAGGAGCTCTGAAGCATCCACACAGCGTTGGTTGCTGCACTTCAGAGGCTTCTCCCTCTGGGGGCAGAGGCTGGACCACACTGTGGACCCCCTGCTCCCACAAATTCCACACTGAACTCTCACTTTGTCTTTGACATTTATGGGTTGATAATTCTGGAAACTGCCACAGCTGCTGGTGGTCCATTCCCCTGAAGTCCCTCCAGCTGGGGCTGGTTGTGGCCAAGCTGAAGCTAAAACCACGGCTCACATGGGGCTGGGCTCTGCTTCCAGTCTGCTGTAATGGACCCTTCCTGCCAGCTTTCTAGGCTGTCTTCAGTGGGAGGTTTGTTTCTCTCTGTCTCTTTGTGGGTTCTGTAGCCCTAAAGTTTGTTTAGAGTCATTTTTATAGGTATTTGAGGTGATTATCGGGGGATCTCAGGCAGTTTTCCTGCTTCTATGCTGACATCTTGGCTCCACCCCCTAGATCTTATATTATTACACAATAGACACTACTGCACATATCCCTTCTTTTAACTCTCAATGAGTCTTCCCTTGTAACAAACCACGTGACAAATCATGTTTAATAGCATATAAAACATTCCACATACTTAGATTTCTATCTCTCCAATGGTACCTGGGTAATGTATTTATTCACATGTAATTTTGGTCAGATTATATTTCTTTTTTCCAACCAAATCATTGTGTTTGAATGTTTTATGTATTTATGTTTTCATGGTTATGTGTGATATATTTTATGTTTATGATATGTTTGCTGGTTCTAATTAGCTCATTTATATTTATTCATACAAATATTCTCTTTTGCTCTCCCCTGGACTATTATAACAGCCCTGTAACCTATCTATATGTCTCCAGTCCATGCCCTCTCTTTTATCTTTCATGCCACTGCAAAATCACTACTGAGCCTTAAATTACACTGGCCATTTCTATGTTCAACATATCTTCAGAGTCTCTTTGATGTTTTCTAAATATAGTATAAGCAGAAGGGGGCATGACTTATAAACCTTCCATGTTTGGGTCTCAACATATCCTCTCAACTACTTTTACACTAAACCCCTTCATACACGCTATGACATAGCCATACTGAGCTACCTTCATTTCTTTATTCTCCTTCTGTTCAATCTCAGTTCTCCCATGCCTGGAATAGATTCACCTACACTCCCCTCCCCTATGCAAGGCCTTGAGCCTGTCAACATCATTATGCAGATCATGGGCCTCCCAGTTCATATTTTATGTAAGCATATGTCTATTAAAGTCCTCCCTTCCTTCAAGGCTCAACTCAGACACCACCTACTCAATGAAATTGTTATCTTTTCCCCCCTTGCCCTCACCAGCACACACATTTAGAAGGAGAGTAATTCTCCCTTCTAAAATACCTCACAGACCTTCAATTGTTCTTGTCCTTTGCACAACTTTTTTTTCCCCTGGAATAATACATTTTTTACTTCTACAATTCTGATATATATTAATAACACATATGTATACATGTATGTATACACACATATATCAATACCTAAATATATAGATATATTGATAGGTAGCTATATATTTAATGTATATTCTATATTTATATAGATAAATTCAATATTTATTACCAAAACACATTCAAGATCTGTCTCAAATCTCACTCTGACAAAAAAGCCTCTTCAAAAAAAAAATTTATATTGTCCTCATTTCCCATTCTAAATCCACAGTTGTGAAATCTTGTGAAATCATTGACCCTTTGTTCATTTCCCTAATCATGCCATTCTTACATTAAGGTCTTAAGATTTTCTCTGTACTTATTCCATCTTCTTCTATAAAATTCCCTTTTACTCGAATTTTAAAACCTTTTTTCTTCAAGTGAAAATGTTGTATGATATTTCCCACTTCTAAAATTCTAAATTCCAAAAAAGTTCTAAACATTTCTCAATATAATGTCAGTAAATGAATTTCAAGTAATTGGCTTCCATGTAATGAACAGGAGAGATGTTATACAATATTTTTTCCAAGAAAGAACAATCCAAACTCCTGTTCCCCCTTTTACATGAAGTAGTATCCTGGGAAAAGAAAGAAGATGGGCTAACCTGCATTCTCATAAAATTCTCTTCTCCAATTTAGGACAGGCTCTATTATGTGGCTATTGAATCAGTCTGCCAATAAACAGTTTTGAGCACCTACTATGTGCCACGGAACTCAGTTTCCCCAGTTGAAAATAGTAAAAAAAAAAAAAGGGGGGTGGTTTAATGTAATGCCAAAAGAAAGGCAATTTCCCAAGGTTCAGAATACCAGCATAGGTGCTCTCCATTTTATTCAGTGACCAACCAAGAACAGAGAAGATCAAAACATGACATCATTCCAAATACAGCATTTACTAAATGTGATTAAATAATCTCCAAGGACTACCCCACCCCAGGACCTTCCAATCATTCAATCAATTACAAAGTCCCTGTTGTAAATACTTCTCCACCCCTAGGCTATACCTTCATTTAGTCCACCACAAAGTCCCTCTTCTCAAATGGAGATGAGTTTCCAAACATAAGGTCAAAAGTTCCCCACCCCTGGATCACAATTGAATCTACCCCAGAGTTACATCAAGTTTAAACACAGCACTTAATACCCAAATGGAGGTCTTTTCTTCATCTTGACACGAGGCAAGTTCTCAGCAATCTTAGTTCCTGGGGAGACAAGGCTTAGCAAGGCCATAAGATACATTGCCAGTCCCTTCATGAATTCATCCTTTGTCTGTAGAACAGTCCTAGAACCCCTGAACACATTAGCAAAGCCCTCTCCCAGGATTCCTGTAAACATACAACAAGAAAATCCTTCTTCAGGGCTTCTGAACCAACAGAAAGGTTCCCAGACCCCTGCAACAACAGCACCATCCTTCACCAGTGGACAGTATTCATTCTGTCTGCAGGACAGTCTCCAGATCCCTGCAACAACAGCACTGTCCTTCACCAGTGGACAGTATTCATTCTGTCTGCAGGACAGTCTCCAGACCCCTGCAACAACAGCACTGTCCTTCACCAGTGGACAGTATTCACTCTCTGTCTGCAGGACAGTCTCAGGGCTTCTTAGCGAACAGCCAGGTTCCAGGACTTCTTCAACAGGACTGTCTTTCACTAGTGGACAAATCTGGCAAAACAACATCAAAACAGACAGACAAAGTACCAGCAAAACAGCCATGTCTCCTCAGTCCTTGGCAGCTCAGGGGGCAGGTCTCAAAAGTCCAGGGCAATTTAAAGCGGCCACCAGCAATTCTAGCCTCTCTCTCTCCACGAGGTGCTGCTTCCAAAAAAAAAGTTCTTCTGCCTCTCACTTGTCTCTCCAAATCTATGTCACCAGCTCCTCCCAGTTCAGGACTCTCTTTTCACATCAACAAATCCATCCCACAGGTGGGATTAACAAGCTCTGGGTTTTAACACAATCAATTTGAAAAACCAAGCCAATACAGGGGAATCTTTAAATGCCATTACTATCATAGGTGGCTAGGTGGCACAGTGAATAGAGCACCAGCCTTGGAGTCAGGAAGACTTGAGTTCTAATACGGCCTCAGACACTTAATACAAAACTAGCTGTATGACCTTGGGCAAATCATTTAACCCCAATTGCCCTACCTTCCCCACTGCAAAAAAAAGAAAATACATATGTTTATATTTATATATGTATACATAGATATAAATATATATAAAAGAAAATCCTAAAAAAAGTATGTAATGTAAAAAAAAAATAAAATAAAGATTTGGTTGAACTACATGAATTCTGAAGCCCCTAGCAGCCATAACTTTCAGTGTTTATCAAGGCAATGATATAAAGTAATACATTCTGTAAGCAATGAGAGCTCAAAAGGAAAGAAATACCTTACGTTCTCTTATATTTATGGAACATATCATTGCAAGAACAATATTTGAAGGGTGCCTTGTAATCTGAGTAAAATTTTCACTGGTGAATTTTATTTTTTTGCTATGTTAATGTCACTTCCCAGCAATTCCCCACAACCCCTGTCACCTCTAGGGGAGCCTTTCCTTGTAACAAAGAAACAGATTTAAGCAAAATCAATCAACCCAGTAGCCATGTCAAAAAACTCAGGACTTATTTCATGCTTTCCTTTCAGTATGCAGCTAGGTGGCACACTGGATGGAGCATCAGGTCTAGAGTCAGAAAGACCTGAGTTCAAATCCTACCTCAGACACTTACTAGCTGTGTGACCCTGGGCAAGTCACTTACCCCTGTAGCTTCAGTTTCTTCATCTGTAAATGAGCTGGTGAAGGCAATGGCAAACCACTCAAGTATCTTTGCCAAGAAAACCCCAAATGAGGTCATAAAGAGTTGTACATGATTGAATAATAACAACAACAATCTTTCTGCTGAAAGGCAACAGGCATGCTTCACCATCAGTCCTCTGATGTTGTGATTTATCCCTATATTGATCAGACTTCTGATGGTTTTCAATGCTATTTTACTTTGTATACAGTTTTGGGAGTTTTATTGACTTTTTTCCTTCTAAAACCCATTTCCTTCTAAAACCCATTTCCTTTTGTTCCCACATCAGAGTAATTTCTGGTGGAAAGACAGTCTCCAAAATCTCTCCCCATTCCATATTGAATCCTGCTCTGTGACAAAGAACATTAAGTAAATCATTCAATACTGTGAACACATCTTATCTTTTCCTAGGATTCTTCATTGGTTTCTCAATTATTTGGAGTTTGACTTCCTTTTATTAATCTTTTAATTTGTATTATTGTGGTAATTGGATAGATTTATACTTTGGCTCTACCTATATCAATTTAGAACAGTACATGTATATTTTCCAATATTTTTCTGAATTGCTCAATTTTTTGTTTCTTACTGCACAACATACTTAATTACATTAACATGTAATTTTCTGACTTTTGTTGCCTGTGTAACCTTAGATGACTCAATTAAATTCTCAGAGATGAACAACCTATTCTATACAATCAATTGATAAACACCTATTTTGATTTCAATTTATGGATGTGATAAAGAGTGCTTCTATGAATATTTTGCTATCTTTTAGACCTTTATTTCGGTCCTTAATTTTCTTGAGTTTCAGAATTAGGCATCACTGGATCAAAGGTATGGTTTATTTACTAGGGATATTTTTTTTGCATACTTACAAAATGAAATGAAGGAAGTTGGACCACTTTATATCTAAGGAAATGCATGACTATTTCAATAAAGTCCCATTAAGACTGTTTATGACCTTTCTCATCTCTACCAGTATGAATGATATAAGAAAAATTTCACAGTTTTAATTTAAACTTCCCTTATCATTAGTGATTTGAATCATGGTTTCACACAATCATTTATAGATAGTAATTCTTGTGAACATATCTTTTGATCACTTATAAAATCAGGAATGACTCAGTGATATATACATACATATATAGACACAGATGCATATGTAAGATATGAATATATGTATATGCATTTTTCATATTTGAATTTTGTCGAGGGAATTTAATGCACATATTTCCCTAGTTATATGATCTGTCTTCTAAATCTACCTTCACTCATTTTATTCACATATTTATAGGATTTTTTGTCAAAATATTGTAGCCTATTTTACGTGATTATGTTTTCAGTTTTATTGATATGTTTTGTTTTTACATTACATTGAGATAATTCCCACTTCATGAGAAATCTCTATTATCAATGAAAAATAATTAAGTAAAAGTAATAATATATGACCTTGCCTGCAGCTTTTCATATCTGTAATATCCTCTACCTTGTTTTTTTTTTCAATTAAAAAAAATCTATACTCTCCCTCCTATGCCCATTCTATTAACTAAAAAGGGGAGAAAAATCTTGTGAAAAGTATATATAGACAAATGATTATATAGAAATGTAAAGATAGAGATAATTTTGTATATCTTATTCTATACACTACATTCATGCTATAATGAATAGCATATTTCATCAACAATCTTCTAATATCATGGATAAATACTAGTCCTGATCATAATGCTTACCACTTTCAAAGTTTCTTGTTTCTAGTGTTATATAAATTTGTCCCCTGATTCTGATTTTTTCATTCTTTATCAGTTTATGAAACAACTCAAAATTGTTCACTTTATAACACTGCTGTTACAGCATAAAGTGCTCTTCTATTTACACTCCACCTCTCTGCATCATTTCATACAAATGTTTCAGTGTTTGACATTATCTATTTTCTCATCTCTTAATTCAGTGTATTGCCTCACGTACCATTTTATTTATCCATAAATCATTTGTTGAGCATCTTTGCAGTTTCTACTTTTGTTTTGTTTTTGCTACCACATATACACAAACACTGATGTGATTTTTTTTCATAAAGTGAATTTTCATCTTTCTTTAATACCTCTTGAGCATAGGTCAAGCAGTGGTAGACCTGGGTCAAAAGGCACATGGTTTTTAATAACTTTTTTTTAGAATTACAATTGACTTTCCAAAATGGTTGTATCCCTTCACAGCTCCACTAACAGGGAGTGTTATCAATGGATCTGTTTTCATATAGACTCTCCAACATTCATCATTTATTTATTTATTTATTATGCTTGCCACTCTGAAGAGTTTGGGGTAGAATTTCAGAATTGCCTTAATTGCATTTTATATTTTTATTATTTACTCTATAACTTGTTTAATTAAGTATTCTCCCCCTTAAACATTGTTGGTATAGGTACCTGATCTTATCCTTTCCTAAAAACATTAGTGTTACCATTTATATACTAAGCTTATTGTGACATATGGTATAAAATGCAACAAATCTGATTTCTGCCAAACTGCTGTCCAGTTTAATTAGACTTTTTGTCAAAAAGAGATTCTTTAGGGGTGGCCAGGTAGCACAGCAAGTAAGAGCACCGGCTCCAGTGTTGGGATAACCTGGAGATCGAATCCCGGGCTCAGACACTTAGCACCCACCCAGAAACACCTGGCCGTGTAACCTTGAGCAAGTTACTTAACCCCAATTGCTTAGGGGCGGCCAGGTGGCTCAGTGAGTAAGAGCACCGGCTCCAGTGTCGGGATGACCTGGATCAAATCCGGGCTCAGACACTCAGCACCACACCCAGAAATAACTGGCCGTGTAACCTTGAGCAAGTTACTTAACCCCGATTGCTTAAAAAACAAGAGATTCTTTAGGTCAGTAATTTATGCTCATGACTTAATTGAATATTGAATTGCTATTTTTAATTAATTCTGTCTTGCTTATCTAGTATGTTCCACTAATCAACTGTCCTATATATTTTAACCATTAGAAAGTAGTTCTGATGACTGTTACTTTGTTGCTGCTCATCCTTCGTTTTCAAAGAAGACCAATGAGATCATGGGTGATGTCTTGACTTGCACAAACTGGAATTAAGTGAGGCAGAATTATGCAAAGTCATCAGCCTCACTATCTTCCAGAGTCATGGAAGTACAGTGGCAGGATAAAAGTCAGGAGAACTGGAGATGGCACAGGATGCAGTGACTCACCTTGGAGACTTCAATGCCTAACCAAAGAGAGTTCCACAGCTCCTGCTTCAGCCATATTCATGGCCATTGGAACAAATTGTTCTCTTCTTCTCATTTCACCAGGGGAAGTTTTCACATACTTGTGGCAAACATTTCCCTAAATCCCCGATAGGTTTGAGGCTTGTCGGTTATCCTTCACCTGGTTTAGCTGGTCTGATGAAATGTTTTACCAGGATGAGATTGCCATACATGCTACAACTTCTTGGAGCCACAGGTAAGAGGTGGATATTGAAGGCTTGGCAAGCCCTCACATTAGCAGTGCTAGTTGTCCCTGAACAGTTCATATGACTGTGCTATTTTACACTATAATTTAGAGCTGTTTATTAATGTTTTAGGGGAAAAACACACTTGGGTAAAATCTTTATGCTATTAATAACACGTGGGTCTAGATGATTTTGTTTGTTTTTTGCAGGGGGGAGGGCAGGGCAATTGGGTTTCAGTGACTTGCCCAAAGTCACAAGGCTATTAAGTGTTAAGTGTCTGATTTCAAATTTGAACTCAGGTCCTCCTGACTCCAGGCTGGTGTTCTATTCACTGCACTACCTAGCTTCCCTGGGTCCAGATGATTTTATAGTGCGATGGATTCAGTAATGATTAAATGATAGCAAAAAGAAAGGTAATTTAAGTTTAATGTTAACTTAGAAGGAAGTTTACAGTGAACTGCCATGGAAATCTATTCTTTGCCCTGTGTTCTTTAAACAATTTTATCAATGAAACAGATAAAGGAATAGATACCACTCATCAAATTTTCACATGAAAATAAACAGGGATAATAGCTAACAAATCTTAGTCAAATTTCAAAAAGATCTTAGTAGGTCAAAACACTGGGATGACGAGATAAAATTAAAAATTAACCATAGGATAGTGTAATCGCAGTATCTTTTGTTTAGAGCTGAAAGACTACTTAAAGTCCATCTAGTACAATTCCATCATTTTACAGATGAGGAAACCAAGGCAAAATGAGATTAATAACTTGTTCATAGTCACATAGCTAAAAACTGTCAAAGGCAGGATCTGAACCTGGGTTTTCTTTACTCTAAGACTAATGTTTTCTCCACTATGAAATGTAAAGTCATAATTTGTGCTAAAAAAAAATCAACTTGATCAGTAAAACATAGAGGAATTGTTGCTAGCCAGCTATACTTTACAAAACAGTACTCTGTTTTTTTATGGACAGCAAGCTAAAGGTGATTGTGATAGAAAAGATTTCCATCAACACTACCAAGAAAAAGTGATAATCAGAATATCTTCATCTTGAGCTGATTTAAGAAAATTATATTATCCAGACTTAGGGAGGAATAGCACTTTTTCCACTCTTTTCTGGTCAAGTCATATTTAGCCTTGTAGGGCGTATTTTAGGTAGGGTAGGACTACATTAGAAAGTGTTCAGACAAAAGCAACAAGATACTGAATGGACTACACCTCATGCCATATGAGGAATGAGGATCAACCATCAATTAACAAGGATATATTAAACATGCCAGGCACTGTGGGTGCAAAAACTGTAGAAAAAGACTTTTTGTCTGAAAATATTCAGTGGATGATTAATAGCTTTCTTCTGATATTTGAAGACCAGTATATACAGGGCTGTCAATTGTTGCCAGAATGCAGAACTAGAAACAATTGAGAAAATTGTAATAAAATATCCTTCCAAAACTTACTTACCAACAAGTTGAATACACTACCAAAAACATAATAATAAAATAATTTCTCCCTCATGTCCTCTCCTAGCACTCAACCAATTGGATGTATTAAAGCAAAAACTGGATGATAACTTGTTAGGTAAAATATAGTGGTTGTGTGTGTGTGTGTGTGTTTTAATTCATGTAAACTTTATCTACTGAAGTCCCTTTCAACTTGCATTGTATGATTTTATAATATATGGAAATTTTCAAATTTAGGGCAAATTTATTATATATTATAAAGTACTGATGAGTCCTAGGACTAAGCATATAGACGCTTTTCCTTTCAGGATCTCAGTTTCATAATCTGTAAAATAGAAAAGTTTTATAAAATACAAATTGTAATACTTATACTGTCATTTTGAAAGATTTGCTACATAAAAGAAATTTTGAAATCCTTAAAGTACAAACATGAATGCTAGCCATCTAGGGGCACTGATCTCTGTCCAATCTGCATCCAGCACTATGCCCACCTTGGCATTAGAACAGCAATACAAAACTGATAAAAAAAATACTATGAATGAAACTTTTTAGAAAATCTAAAATGTGAAACATCAAAAAATCATTATCAGTTGTATCATTGGATTCTGGATAAAGTAAATGAAATATCTCCTCAGTATTATCAAGCATTTTATTTTATTTTTGCTTTAAATAGTATTTTCCCACAATTACATATCAAGAAAAAATTTTAGGATTCATTTTTACAAGATTTTGAGTTCCAAATTTTTCTTCCTCTCTCCCTCCCATTCCCTTTCCTGAAAAGGGTAGGCAGTTTGATATAGTTTATACATGTGCTATCATGTAAAACATTTCCATATTCATCAGAGTTGTAGAAAAATAAACATATCAAAAGGAAAAATAAAACAGGAGAATAATAAAGTGGAAAAAAATATGTTTCGATCTGTATTCAGAGTCCATCAGTTCTTTATCTGACTATAGATGGTATTTTCCTTTGGAAGTTCTTTGTACTTGTATTGGATTGTTGTGTTGCTGAAAAAAGCTGAGTCATTTATAGCTAATAGCATGCTGCTGATACTGTTCACAGGGTTTTCCTGGCTCTGCTCATTTCATTTTGCTTCCATTCATATAAGTCTTGTCAGGTTTTTCTGAAAAGTGTCTATTCATAATTTCTTATTGCACAATTATATTCCATTACATTCATATACTACAGCTTATTCAGCCATTCTCCAATTGATGGGCATCCCTCAATTTCCAAAATTTGCCAGCACAAAAAGTTCTGCTATAAGTATTTTTGCACATGTAGGTCCTTTTCCTTTTTTTTTTTTTTTAATGATCCCTTTGGGATATAGACCTAGCAGTGGTAGCGCTGGATCAAATACATATTTGTTACATAGTTGGGTTGCCCTTTGAGCACAGTTCCATATTGTTCTCCAGAAAGGATGGATCAGTTTACAACTGTGCATTAGTGTTCCAATTTTCCCACATAATCTTCAACATTTATCATTTTCCTTTTTTGTCATATTAGCCAATCTGATTGGTGTAGGATGGTAGTTTTAATGTGCATTCTCTAATCAAAAGTTATTTAGAGCACTTCTTCATATGCCCATAGATAGCTTTGATTTCTTAATCTGAAAACTGTTCATATCCTTTAATCTTTTATCAATTGGGTAATGGCTAGTTCTCATAAATTTCTCTAAATAGTTGACAAATGAAGCTTTTATCAGAGATACTTGTCATAAAGATTGTTCCCCAGCTTTCTGCTTTCCTTCTAATAATGGTTGCATTGGTTTTCTTTACAAAAAAAAATATTTCTTTTTAATGTGATCAAAATTATCTACTCTATATTTCATAATGCTCTCTCTTTTTTGTGTTTTGAACTCTTCCCATCCACATAGATCTGACAGGTAGATTATTCCTTGCTCTTCTAATTTGATTGTTTCATTGTCTATAGTACCTTTTAACAAGATGTATTATCTTTCTTAATTAGGTCTATTTTTGCTTTGATTTTATCTAAGATTGGGATTGCTACCTCTGCTTTTTCTTCCTTCAGATGAAGTATAATAGATTCTGCTCAAGCCCTTTACCTTTACTCTGTGTGCATCTCTCTGCTTGAAGTGTGTTTCTTGTAAGCAACATATCATAGGATTTTGGTTTTTGATCCACTATTCTAGTTGCTTCTGTTTTATGGGAGACTTCATTCTATTCACTTTCACAGTTATGATTGCTACCTCTGTATTTCCCTCTATATTATTCTTCCTCATATTAGCCCTCTCTCTCCTTTCACTCTTTTTCACCTCATCAGTGTTTTGCTTCTGTCTATACAACCTACCCTGGTCTGGCCTCCCTTCTGTCAGTACCTTCCTTTTTCTTAATCTATTCCCCTCCTACTTCCTTGTCAGGTAAGATAGATTTCTACATTCAATTTATTGTGTATAGTATTCCCTCTTTGAGCCAATACCACTGAGAGTAAAGTTCAAGCAATGCCCATCACCCCCACTCCTATTTTCCCCTCCACTGTAATAGGTCTTTCTCATCTCTTCATGTGAGACAATTTACCACATTCTATCACTCCCTTCCTCCTGCATCCAGTATACTCCTCTTTTTCATCTCTTAATTTTTTTTGTCATTCCCTCGAATTCACCTTATCCCCCTATCTTCCATGTGTATTCCTTCTATCTTTAACGTTAGTGATACAATTCTTAAGAGTTACGAATATCATCTTCCCATGTAGAGATGTTATGATTTCTTGGCCCTTTTTGACTAATTAGGCTTCTCTTGGGTCTTGATATTGGAGGTCAAACTTTTGGTTTAGTCATGGTCTTCTCCTTATAAAGGATCCTTCTATTTCATTAAATGATCATTTTTTACCTTGATGTATTATGCTTAATTTTGCCAGCTAAGTGATTCTTGGTTGCTTTTCTAGTTCCTTTGCCCTCTGTAATATCATATTCCATGACCTCCAATCCTTTAATGTTACAACTTTCAAGTCCTGTGTGATCCTGATTGTGACTCCCCAATATCTGAATTGTTTCTTGGTCACTCATAATATTTTCTTTGTCCTGATAGTTCTGAAATTTTGCTATAATCTTCCTTCAGGTTTTTATTTTGGAACCTCTTTCCTAAGGTGGCCAGTGGATTCTTTCAATGCCTTTTTGCTATTTGGTTCCAGGATACCAGGCAATTTTTCTTGATAATTTCTTGAAAGATGCTATCCAGGAGCTCCTTTTTATTTTTGCTTTTTGGAGGGGGGAAGGCAGAGCAATTAGGGTTAAGTGACTTGACCAAGGTAGCACAGCTAGCAAATGTTAAGTGTCTGAGGCTGGATTTGAACTCAGGTCCTCCTTACTCCAGGGCCAGTGCTCTATTCATTGTGCCACCTAGCCACACTGGAACTCCTTTTTATTATGGCTTTCATATAGTCCAGGGATTCTGATATTGTTTCTCCTGCATCTATTTTCCAACTCAATTGTCTTTCCCATGAAGTATTTTTCATTTTCTTCAAGCTTTTCATTCTTTTGAATTTGTTTGATTGATTCATGATGTCTTATAGTCAATATCTTCTACTTACCCAATTATAACTTTTAAGGTGTTGTTTTCCTCAATTAGCTTTTACACTTTCTTTTCCAATTGTACTCTTTAAAAAGTTGTTTTCTTTAGTGGGTTTTTGCGTTTGCTTTTCCTTTTGGCCAATTCTACTTTTTGTGCAATTTTCTAAACTGTTGGCTTTTTTCATTCTCTTACATTGTGCTCCTTCTTTTTCCCAATTTTTCTTCCACATATCTTATATGATTTTGAAGCTCTTCCACAAGTTCTGACTTGAGACGACTTCCTGTTTTCCTTTGGGGTTTTGCCTGTAGGGATTTTGACATTGTTGTCCTCTTCTGAGTTTGTGTCTTGGTCTTCCCTGTCACCATAATAATTTTCTATGATCAAATACTTTTAGCTCTTTTTTTGCCTTTTTTCTTTCTTTTATATTTGGGCTCTGCTCTCAAAATGGAAGGGACTCTGTCTCAGCCTTCTTGTGCCAGTGACTGTAGGCTCTAGCTATTTACCTGGTGCTGTGCTGCTGTTGCTTTGAGGCCCACAGGGAAACCTTGTGTCTGGAGCTCTGTTGAGGGGTGAGAGGTGGGGGTTGGCGGGTGCTGCTGGAAGCTGTATGGGTCTGGAAGCTGACCTGGTGCTCAGTTGGGGTCCCATTAGATGTTTCTGGCATGTGATCAGTCCAGGTGGGTTATTTGTTTTGTTTTGCATTTCTCTAGGGCTACACTGAAGCTCATTGAAGTCTGACCCCTGGAGGATGCCTTTTTGCCCTGGGCTATGCCAAAGCACAATGCTGGTTCTTGGAAGTGGAGTTTACCAGTTCCCCTAGCTATGCTAAGGCACATGGGAGGTTCTGTTTTTGACACTGGGGCTCAGAATCTCCTGCTGGTTTTTTTTGAAGTGGGGTTTTCTGCTGAGTTACTGGAACTCTTCCTATCCTGGTATGAGCTCCCCTTTTACCTGAGTGAGACTGATCTTTCTTGTCACTCCTTCAAGTGTCCCATGTTAAAAGACCCACTCCATCTTTCTTCTGGCTGTGTTGTCCCAGGACTTGTTCTGGGGTGCTATTTTATGGTTGTTTGGAGGTGAATATGGGAGACCTACAGTGATTTGCTGCTTACTCTGCTATATTGGCTCCTGGAAGTTTCTCCCAAATAGTTTCATAGGCAGTTGTAAACTTTAAAGAATTATATAAATGAAAACTACTATTAGTAGTAAATGCTTTTGACTACATATTCTGTTTAATTACCTTTAATATCTTGGTCATTAGAATTAATATGAAGTTATGTTATTAAGGAATACATATTTTAGTAATAGATAATATACCAAATTTTGAACAAGGAAAATTACTTATCAATATAATAAATAAAATTTAAAAGAGTATGAAGTCCTGTACAAGAAAATATATCATTTATGTTTCATCAGTGGAATTACAATTTGACTTGTTGTGTCTTCTGTAGAACTTTTAAATTTATGTGGATAGGTAGGACCCTCTAAAATTAATTAATAGCAATATAACAGGATCAAGTGGGATATTAACTCACATTCATTTTCCATTCCTCTAAAGAGCACCTATTCACACTATCAGGCAAGTTCCACATGATATATTACACAACTTGATTTAGGTTCCCTTTGGTTTCTTAAGAACCTGCAGATATTCAGACATGGCAAATAAATTTTTTTGCATTGTTTTGGCATATTGATTTGTCCTTTCTGCTATTTCCTAGAGATATACACCTAGTGAACTGGCAGAAAGAATCTCAGTAAAAAGGGAATTGATTTAATATGATTAGATGTCCCATTGTAAAATTAAATTCTATGTTCTAAACTGGTACCTTTTCTCACAATTTCTTACTATGTTTTTCAAAGAACATCATCCAATCTGTTGTGAAATAATAACTACTAATAGCAGAAATTATGGTGCTGGCAATGATGGTGGGTTAACAATGACAATGAAGTAATTTGATATTTTCTTTAATATTTTACATTTTAAATATCCAGCATTTTAATGTTTAGACTATGAAGATCTATTGGAAAAGCTGGGTGATATAGTGAATAGCAGACTAGGATTGGAATCAAGAAGACCTGAGTTCAGATTAAGCCACAGATACTTAATAGTTGGCACCTTGGGAAAATCATTTAAACTTTGTCTCAGTATCCTCCACTGTAAAATAGGGATAATAATAGCACCTGCCTTTCAGACTAGATGTGAGGATTAAAGAGATCTTAGCATATCTGTCACACAGTAGGCACTATTATTATTGAAATTAATTTTTTAAAGAAAGTTTATCTTTTTTTACTTAAATGTTCAAATTTATCCTTCCCATTATCTCTTCCAGAGAGCCATATGTTACGATAAAGAATTTTAAAAGGGAAAAAAAATCCACCAAACTAATCAACATATGAGAGAAGAATGTTATTATGTGCAATGTATATACCCTAGCTTCACACTTCTGCAAAACAACTGAAAAAAAAATCTGAAAAACAGTAGTTGACTTGCCATATCTCTCCTTTGGGGCCAAACTCGGTCATTAAAATTTCTTTTTTAGTGGATAATATTGAAAATTGTTTTATTTCTACAAAACAATTTTTACATAGAGTATTTTTTCTTTATTCCCCTCCCCAAAAATATTTTTAATTATGGTTTATTTTAAACATTCACTTTTTTATTTGAATTCTAAATTTCTTCCTTCCCTCCCACTCCTGCCCCACCAATTAGAAGGCAAGCAATATGATATCAATTATATCTATTAAATCATGAGAAACATTTCCATATTAACTATGTTGAAAAGAAAAAGCAAGAAAAATAAAGTGAAAAATATACTTCAGTTTGCACGTAAAATTCACCAGTTTTCTTTATGCAAGTGATTAGCATTTTTCATTATGAGTTCTTCAGAATTATATCAGAATACAATATTTTATTAACCAAAGTAGTTAAGTCTTTCAGTGTTGATTATTGTTATAGTATTGTTTTTACTCTGCACAATGGTCTCCTGGTTTTGCTCACTTCAATTTGCATCAATTCATGCAAGTCTTCCCAGTTGTTTTCTGTTTTGTTTACCTATTTGTTTGTTTGTTTTGGTGAAACCACCTCCTAGTCATTTCTTATAGGACAATATATTCCATCACAATAACATATCTAAACTTGTTCAGCCATTCCACAATTGATGAGCATCCCTTCAATTTCAAATTCTTTGCCACTACAGAAAGAATTGCTATAAACATTTTTGTACATATAAGTACTTTTCTCTTTATTTAATCTCTTTGGGGTACAGACATTGTAGTGGCACTGCTGGGTCAAAGGGTAAGTACAATTGTATAGCCTTTTGGGAATAGTTCTAAATTGTTCTCTAGAAAAGTTGGGCTACTTTACAACTCTACCAATAGTACATTAGTATCCCTATTTTTCTACATCCCCTTCAGAATTTTTCATTTTCATTTTCTGTCATGTTAAATTTGATAGGTGGTATCTCAGAGTTGTTTTAATTTGCCTTTTTCTAATCAATAAAAATTTAGAGCATTTTTCATATGTCTATAGATAGATTTTTGTTTCTTATTCTGAAATTTTCCTTATAATAACCCTTGACCATTTATCAATTGGGGATTGACTCTTAAAAAAAAAATAAATTTGACTTGGTTCCCTATATATCTGAGAAATGAGTCCTTTATCAGAAAAAACTTACTATAATTTTTTTTTCCCATTTACTGCTTTCCTTCAAATTTTGGCTGATTTGTTTTTGTTTGTACATAAAATTATAAATTCACATAATGAAAACTATCTATTTTACTTTCTGTGATCCTCTCTTTCTATTGTTGGGTCATAAACTTTGCCTAATCTATAGAACTAACAAGTAAAGTTTTCTATTCTTCCCTAATTTGTTTATGCCATCACCCTTTATGTCAAAATTTTGTGCCCATCATTACCTTATTTTGGTATATAGTCAAATACATTTGTCTTTGCTTAGTTTCTTCCAAATAGTTTTCCAATTTTCTCTTCGAATTTGTCAAATAAACCAGAAGCTTGGTCTTTGGGTTTATCATACACTAGATTACTGTGGTAATTTGATAGTGTGAATTATGTGTCTATTCCTATCTAATGGGTCAAATAAGTGGCACAGTGGATACCGTGTCACAACTCCTCTTCCTGAGTTCAAATTTGGTCTCAGACATGTGCTAGTTGTGTGACCTTAGGCAAGTCATTTAACCTTGTTCAACTCCATTTCCTCATCTGTAAAATGAGCTGGAGAAGGAAATGACAAACCACTCCAGTATCTTTGCCAAGAAAACTCTAAATGGGGTCACCTAGAGTTGGTATTATATATTGTGTAAGCTATTCCACTGATCTACCACTCTATTTCTTAAGGCAGTACCAGATTGTCTTGATGATTGCCTTCTGATAGAGGTTGGCACTGCTAGGCTGCTTTCCTTCACAATTCTTTTTTCATTGATTCCCGTGATATTCCTGATCTTTTGTTCTTCCAGATTAATTTGTTATTATTTTTCCTAGATCTCTAAATAAATCATTGTTAGCTTGATTGATATGGCACTGAATAAGTAATTTATGTAGAATTGTCATTTTTATTATCGTGGCTTGGCCTACCCATGAGTAATTGATATTTTTCTAATTGTTTAGATCTGTCTTTATTTTTGTGAAAGATATTTTATAATTATGTCCATATAATTCCTTGGCTTTTCTTGGCAGGTAGGCTTCAAAGCATTTTATGTTTTCTGCAGTTATTTTAATTGACATTTCTCTTCCTTTCTCTTCCTGTTGTGTTTCATTAGTAAAGTACAGGAATGTTGATTATGGGGGAGAGCAGGGCTGCTGAGGCTGAGACTGAGGAGGCCAGTCAGGCTGAGGCCAGGACCTGCAGCTGTTTCCTCTCAAATCCATCCCCTCCAATCGTAGCCACCCTGGTGGTCTCCCAGGATGAAATTGTATTGGGCACCAAGACTGTAATTCAGGGACTAGAGACTTTGATGGGTGAGAGCCCAACCCTGATGGTTTCCCTGCTAGACAATGTAGCTGACTGGAAAACTGGTGAGGTGGATCCTGGAATTCAGGACCACTCAGAATTACTGTGCCAATCCCTGGAAACCAAGGAGTTGGGACTTGGGAAGGTTCAAGTGATCCTGGAACTCTTCAGCTACCTCAGGGCTGTAGAATAGGAGAACCAAAACCTTCAGACCCAGGTGCACCACAGTTCAGGAAAACCACTGGCTGAAGGAACAACTGGCCAGAATCTAGCAGAAGCTACAGAATGGCAAGCAAGCTGTAGTCCAGTTGGGGGAAAAAAGCATCATCTGTTGTTCATGAGCTAAATATGAAAGCTGGATGAGGAAACTTTCCCCAGAGAAGAGAAGGGGGATGTTTATAATAATTTTCTGGATGATCTATTCCCTAATAAGCATGAACAGAACCCAGTCTATGGTCCTGGGGGAGGAAATGCAGCTGCGCAATGCAGAAGCTATCAGATCCCAGACTCATAAAACCTGGTGATTCAGTATACTTTCCAAAAGTACTGTGAAGTAGCCATGCCTCTCTCTAGGCATGCCCTGGAAGACTCGAAGACCTCAGGACATGATCACTTACTTCTTGGCTCTCCTGTACAGGGATAAGAACAAATACAAGAAGCCATTCACCTACTCAAAGATGCTCTGGCTATCTGACAGAAGACCTTGAGGAAGGACCATTTAGCTGTGGTAGCTACCTTGAAGAACCTAGCAGTTTCATGTGACCAAAAAAGCAAGTACAAGGAAACAGAGTCCCTGTAATGGGTCCTGGAGATTCAAGAGAAAGCAGTGGTGAAATTCCACCCAAATATGAACAAGCAGCTGAATAACTTGGCCCTGCTGTGTCAGAACAAGGGCACAGCTGAGATGGTAGGGTACAACTAGTAGGTAACTCTGATGATCTACAAGCCTTGACAAGGGCCCAATGACCCTAAAATTATCAAGGTCAGGAATAACTTGGCCTCCTGCTATCAGAAGCAGGGGAAGTAATAAAACCCCAAAACCCTGTATAAGGAGATCTTGACTAGTGACTGTGATAAAAAGTTTGACTCAGTCGGTGGAGACAAAAAGCCCATTGGCAAGCAAGCTTGAGAACTGGAGAAAAGCAACAATAAGCCCTGAGACACCACCCCCGGTGGAGAATATGTCAGCTGCTATAAGACTTGATAAGTGGACAGCCCCACAGTGAACAACATGCTGCTGAACCTAGGGGCACTCTACCAACTACAAAGGAAGATGGAGGAGACTTATACCCTGGAGCACTGTGCCAGTCTCAGTAGAAAGCAGGGCCTGGATGCTATTAGGTAAACCAAGGTGGTGGGTGGAGCTGATGAAAGATAGCAATGGGAAAGGTGATAGCAGAAACATTTGAAAGGGAGGTAGAAGGGTTGGGCCTCTGACTGAGCTGAAGTCCAAAGATTCAGAGATGGCAGCTGAGTGGTCTGGGGAAGACAGTGGTTCCCTTAAGAAAATGCTACTCCTCTGGGAAATCCTGAGAGGCCCTGAGGCATAGGATAGAAATGTTAGTGAAGGAGCTTGGGGGTTAGGAAACTTAAGAGCCTCCCAGACATACAAACTGTACCCCTCAGCTTCTTCAACTAGAATATAGAGAAGTCCAGTCATCCCAGCAACACCAATCTGCCCAACATGCTCAGTTCCAGCTCTCTTGATAACTCCTGACAATTGGAGGAGTCCTACCAAATTCTTTTTGTGACACAAATATGGTGCTAATACCTAAATTGGGAAGAGACAAAGCAGAGAAAGAAAATTATAGACCAATTTCCCTCATGAATATAGATGCAAAAATTTTAAATAAAATTTTGGCAAAGAGACTAAAGCAACCTATCACAAGAATGATACATTTTGATCAGGTAGGATTTATTCCAGGAAAGCAATGATGGCTCAATATTAGGAAAAATATCAGTATAATTGGTCATATCAACAACAAAACTAGCAGGTCATCCTGACTCTGGGGCCGGTGCTCTTACTCACTGAGCCACCTGGCCGCCCCTCCAATTTATTTTTAATCGATTTTTCTATGGTCAGTTATTTAATGTAATTTGTATTACATCTTGGTCTGAAAGAGGTACATTTAAAACTTTTGTTGTTCTGCATTTGGCTGTGAGGTTTTCATATATTAGTACATGGTCAATTTTTGTGAGAGTGTCATGTATAGCTGAAAAGGAAAAGGCATGTTCTTTGTTTATTCCCATTCAGTTTTATCCAGAATTCTATCATATGTAACTTTTCTAAAATTCTATTCATATCCTTAACTTCATTATTTATTTTATTGCTAAATTTATCTAGTCCTGAGAGGTGAAAATTTGAGGTCCCCTACCAGTATTATTTTATTGTCTATTTCTTCCTGTAACCATTTAACTTTTCTTTTGGGAATCTAGATGCTCTGTCATTGGGCACATATATATTTAGCATTAATATAACTTTTTTTTATATTTTTTTCTTTAGGTGAGGTAATCAAGGTTAAATGATTTGCCCGAGGTCACAAAGATAAGTGTTAAGGGTCTGGGACTGGATTTGAACTCAGGTCTTCCTGACTCAAAGGCTGGCACTCTATCCACTCCATCATCTACATTCCCAAGTATAAATATAACTTCATTGTGTTAAGTAACTTTCAGCAAAATGTACTTTACCTGATAATCTCATCTAATTAAGTCCATTTTTTGCTTTTGCTTTGTCTAATATGATTGCTGCCTCTGCCTTTTTTAACCTCAGGTGAATCATTATAAATTCTCCTCTAGTCCTTTTTTTTATGTTTGTCTTTCTGTTTCAAGTGTATTTCTTTTTTTTTAAAGCAGTTGGGGTTAAGTAACTTGCTCAAGGTTACACGGCCAGTTATTTCTGGGTGTGGTGCTGAGTATCTGAGGCCAGATTTGATCCAGGTCATCCTGACTCTGGGGCCGGTGCTCTTACTCGCTGAGCCAACTGGCTGCCCCTAAGCAATTGGGGTTAAGTAACTTGCTCAAGGTTACACAGCCAGGTGTTTCTGGGTGGGTGCTTAAGTGTCTGAGCCCGGGAATCTATCTCTAGGTCATTCTGACACTGGAGCCGGTGCTCTTACTCGCTGTGCTACCCGGCCGCCCCAACAAGTGTATTTCTTGTAAATAACTCGATTATGGTTTCTAATCAATTGTGATATCTGCTTCTATGTTATGATTGAGTTAATTTACATTCATAATTATGATCAGTATTTTTTCCTTCCATCCTGTTATCTTTTGTTTATCCTTTTTTCTTTACCCTGTCCCTCCTCAAAACTCTGAATTATAACCATTCCCCCAATCCATTCCCTGTTTTATCACACCCCTCCTTTCTCCTGTCCCCTTCCCCCCTACTTCCCTATTCAAAAGTTAGATTTCTACACCAGATCAAGTGTACCTATTCTTACCTCTTTGAGTCATGGCCCATGAGAGTGCAGTTCAAGCATAACCTGCCACCCTCCCATTTTCTTCTCCATTGCAAACCTCTTATATGATATAATTTTCCATATTCTCTCCTTTCCATCTTTTCCCAGTGCATCCTTCTTTCTTCATTTTCTTGCAGATCATCTCAACACAATGGGATCAAACCTGTGTCCACTCCATGTAGTGGATTTATGGATCTATGTAGTGGATCATGTAGTGGATCTATGTAGACTCCATCTAGTTTCCCTAATGATGACAAATTTCTAAGAAATTACTCATATCAGAGGTAGATAGGTGACAAAGTGAATACAGCACTGGCCCTGGAGTCAGGAGGACCTGAGTTCAAATCCAGTCTCAGACACTTAACACTTACTAGCCATGTGACCTCGGGCAAGTCACTTAACCCCAATTGCCCTGTCATTCCCCATCCAAAAAGAAAAAAAAAAGACAAAGAAATTACTCATATATCTTCCCACATAGGAATGTAAACAGTTTAATCTTATTGAGTCCATCATGATTTCTCTTTCACATTTACCTTTTTATCCTTCTCTTGAGTTGTGTTTGAAAGTCAAAATGTCTAATCAGCTCTGGTCTTTTCATCAAGAATGCTTGAAAAGTTCTCTATTTCAATATACATCAATTTTTCCCTGGAATGATTATACTTAGTTTTGCTGGGTAGGTTATTTTTGGTTGCAATACTCACTCCATTTCCTTCTATAATATCATATTGCAAGTCATCTGCTCCTTTAACAGAGAAGCTACTAAATCTTATATGATCCTGATTATGGCTTACATATATTTGTATGGTTTCTTTCTGTCTGCTTGAAATATTTTCTCTCTGACTTAGGTGCTTTGGAATTTGACTATAATACTCTTGGAAGTTTTCAGTTTGGGATTTCTTTCAGGATGAGAGTAGTGGATTCTTTCATTCTCTATTTTGCTCTTAATCTCAGATATCAGTGTAGTTTTCCTTTAACATTCTCTTGGAATATATTGTCTACACTCTTCTTTGATAGTGGTTTTTTAAGTAGCCAATAATTCTTAAACTATATCTCTTCAATATATTTTCCAGGTCATTCAATTTTCCAGTGATATATTTGACATTTTCTTCTTTTTTTCATTCTTTTTATTATGCTTTATTATTTCTTGATGCCTCATGGGGTCATTAGCTTCCACTTTCCCAATTCTGCTTTTTATTTATTTATTTTTTTTAAAGCAATTGGGGTTAAGTAACTTGCTCAAGGTTACACTGCCAGTTATTGCTGGGTGTGGTGCTAAGTATCTGAGCCCAGATTTGATCCCCAGGTCATCCCAACACTGGAGCCAGTGCTCTTACTTGCTGAGCCACCTGGCCGCCCCTCCAATTCTTCTTTTTAAGGAATTCTCTTCTTCTGTGACTATTATGACTCTTTTACAATTTGGCAAATTTATTGTTGTTTTCTTAGAGATTTCTTTTTGCCATTTTTGTACCTATTTTACTAAGTTTTTAATTCACCTTTCATAGTTTTCTTTCATCATTCTTATCTCTTTTCCTAATTTTTTCCTCTATCATTCTTTTTTTTTTTAATAAAGCAATCGGGGTTAAGTAACTTGCTCAAGGTTACACGGCCAGTTATTTCTGGGTGTGGTGCTGAGTATCTGAGCCCGGATTTGATCCAGGTCATCCTGACACTGGAGCCGGTGCTCTTACTCGCTGAGGCACCTGGCCGCTCCATCCTCTATCATTCTTATTTCTTTATTTAGTTATTCCCAGAATTCTTGTTTGCCTTGTGTCAAGTTCACATTTATTTTTCCTTTGGGCTTTTCCTGTAGCTGTTTTCACATTGTTTTATTGTTCTCAGTTTAGTTCTTGAACTTCCCTGTCACCATAGTAAGTTTTTGTGGCAAGGTTCTTTGTTGTTGTTGATGATGATGATAATGATGATGTGTGCTAATTTTTTCTTATTTCTTGACTTTGAAAATTGGGCTCTGCTTACCTGAGGATGTGGAGTCCTCTCCCAATCTTCAGGCTTTTTCATGCTACTATTTTCAGCACAAATTCTGCATTTCTGTAAGTTCTCAGTGCTTCCAAAGTGATATGATCCACAGAGGTGCAGTTACTCTTCTCATGGTTTGCACTCTGGTCTTTATCTAGGAAAGGCCCCTACTCCCTTGTAGATACAAGCACTAGTTCTCTTCTGTGTCCTGGAATTGCAACCAGGAATGCTACTCTCTTGCAGTTACAACCAATCCTCTGTCCTGGAACTGCAACCCAGAACTGTGCATGGTCAATGAATTTGTCAAATAATACCTGGTCCTTTGCCAGGTATCAGCTTAGGATCCCCTATAATCTTTTTTGACCAGTAGTCCTATCCCCTTACCATCTCTGGACTGAGAACTCCTAAAGTTGCTATTGATTTTTCAGTCATCTCCAATGTCCACCACTGGTCTTTCTGCTGTGTACCCTATGAATCAGTCTCCACCCAGGTGTCACAGACTTCTCCTTCTTACTTCCTAAGATGTCATGGGCTGGAAAGAAAAATCTCACCCCACACTTTCATTAGCTTTGCTGTTCCAGAATTCTATTTGACTTCATATTTTAAATTTATTTGTCAGGAAATGTTGAAAATGTCAGCTGAGTTGCTGCCTCTATTCTACCATCTTGGTTCCATCGACATTATAATTTAACATTATTCAATTTAATTGTTTCATTTTTGCTGTTATTTCCATTTGCATTGTTTTAGACATTGTGTATCTTTCTCCATTGTTATTTCATCAGTTTGTATCAATATATAGTAATCTTCCCATGTTTCTATATATTCATATTTATCATTTTTAGTGCATTAGTAATTTTTTAAATTCCATTCATGGATCACAAGTTGTTTAGCTATTCCCAGCCCAGAAACATCTAATTTTTTTTTCCAATCCTTTGCTATGACCAAAAGGTGCATATTTGGAATTTTTTTTGTTATTTGTTCTACTTGGGCAAGTATTTGAATTATTAGTTTTTACAAGGTTTTTTTTTTAATATCTGAGAAATCATTTCCATGCAACTCTGGCTGAGTGCTTCTGACATATAATTTATCTCATTGTTAGGCATTGTTTTATATCATATTAAATATGTGTTTGGTTTCCCTTCTTTGTGTTGCATATGACCACAGAAAATACAACAGACAAATTTTAGTTCAATCCAATTAGCCCATTGTCATATTGACCTGGCTTGTATTATGGGGAAAACATGATTTTCTCTCTAAAATATATTAAGAACCTCTGGTCACTCATTTTAATATAAATTCATGTCATTTCAGGCTTCTTTCTTTTCTATTCTTTTGACTATATCTATGGAATCCTTTTTTAACAATATTTATTGAGCTCAATACATAAAAAATATATGAAAAAAGACATAGAAAATATTTTGGAAGAAGAGCTTTTTAGGTCTTTTTATCTCTGACAATAGTTTGGTAGAATGGAAGGTACTTTATTTCTTTATTTTTCTATTAATCTATTAAACAGCATGGCAGCAGCCATTTACCCACTGGGAAGAACTAAAGTGTCCTAACAGCTGTGAGTTCAGTGTGTTATTTAGCTTGGGCAATGTCAATCCAAAGTGGTTTCATCTTTCAGCATTTTCCCTGCATGACACAAAAGAGGTTACCTGATGATCCTGACTATGACAAAGTTGACAAACATCAAGACTGATGATAATGGGGTGAGTAAATGTGCTAAGAACAGTATTTCTCATCTAGTAAAATTCTTAAAAGTCATAAACTAACACATGGAAATGGAAACTATATTGTGTTTCTATTTTCTATTTTAGAGAAATTACTATGATTGGTAAAATTAAATATTGAGTCTGATCTAGGAGGCCTAGCTTTTATTGTAAGTAGGTTACTAATTCCTTACTTTTTAAAAAATTCTTCTCCCCTACCTTATCTTTTCCTCTTCTTTCTCTTCCCATCTCCTCTCTTTTCCTGTCTGTCCTCTGCTTTCCCCTCTTCTTTCTTGTTTTTTCCTCCTTCCTTGGTTCCTTCTTTTAAAGTTATTCTCACTAGACCTTCAGCTGCTTTGTGAATCAAATGTTACAGACATATATAAAAAGTAAAGTCTTTAATAATGGTAGGGAAAAAAAGATTTAAAAGTTTATTGCCATTAAAAATATATATATTAGATCTTGGGACCCCAGAAGTTGTCATTAGTGAAAATATATTTTACCAAATTCCCATCAACATTAGTCTTCATTTATTCTAGTCAGAAAATTAATTATTCAACAAATATTTAGTAAGTGCCTACCAAATGCTAATTAATGTTCTAGCAGCAAAAAAAACAGACTGGTCTCACAAAGCTTACATTTTGGTATGAATGACATTTGACATAATCAACAATGAACATAAAAGGTTTAAACTGGGCAGATTGGAGATTATCTCCTTAGTGAGAATAAGTTTTATTACTTTAATAAAACTGCAAGAATAAAATTTTCAACTTAATGGAACTGATTCTAATTTGTTTCAAACCTCCATTTTGTTACTGAGTGTTTCTAAGCAAGCTATTAGAGAAATGATTACTTTTCTCTCACATTAATAGCCAATTATTAAAATTGAGGAGACCCAAGCTTTTTTACCTGTATAATTTCCTTGTCAGAAGCCCGGTCTCTCAATGACAGGGCTGATGGAAGATAGAATTAACATTCCCCTCATCCTGGATATTGCTACTTTCCTGGGTATTGCTACTTCACCCAAATAGATCGGACTTCTAATCTAAAATGAATTCCTGCCCAATTTATTCCACTCAAGCTAATTTGGACAGAAATAGACCCTTTGTCTAGTTTGCCCAAGAGTGTGGGTGGTCTAGGTGTAGAGGTAGTCCTTTTGTCCAAGAGTGACATAATGACACTCTCCTATCATTAATTGTTAACCAATTCAGAGTATATTTCTACCCTCTGGAACACCCACACTTCCAAGGGCTTATAAACTGCGAGCCTACCACCATGATTCATTTTGGCTTTCAAGAACGCCACTGAAGTCTTTTATTAATATCATGCTGGCATTATTAATAAAATTATTAATTACCCAGAAACTATGCCTCTAAAACTTCTTAAACATAGAAGTAAAAAGTATTAAAATCCTATCTGAAGCACCAAGAAATCAGCCTGTTCTTGGCATTCTTAGGACTAGCTCTTACATTAACCAGCCTTAAGTCTCAGCACCCCCCTTTTTGTG